>NC_092805.1:14754740-15012240 GCF_040954645.1 Diabrotica undecimpunctata
CAGAATTCAAAGCGCGCTACTATGAAGTCGAAGCGTTGTTCCGCGATGCGCAAGAGCAACTGCGCAAGCTCAGAAAGAAACAAACGCCCGGTGCCAGAATTAACATGTTTTCCTCTCTCGGACAGACGGCCCTCGGACCATTTGACAGTTTACAGAGCGAACTGTCTATGTCGATGCATTCTGAACCCAGTACTGATTCCGGAATATCCAGTACCGATATGATGTAAGTATAGATTATATAAAATTAGCACCGAACATTTTAAACAAATTTTGTATCTTCAGGCCCCAATACAAGAAAGTCTTCGAAACAGTACGTTGTGCCTCACAGAACTCCTTAAGCGGCAGTGACAGCCTCGGTAGCTTCCATTCTGGCATGGGCGGTTACGTCAGCAGTACTGGTGCTAACTCTAGACCTCGGACGTCGTCGAGGATGCAAACTGGTGCCGATCTAAGACGATCTTCTGGTTCTATATATAGCAGCAGTTCTTTAGGCTATCCTAGTATAGATTCCACGGGATATTCCGATACGGATTCTAGTCATACAGACTCGGAAGAAGGATATCCGTAAGTAGCGTTTATGCTTATTTTTAATTTAAATATTTACATCACATATATCACTGTTTGCTTGTTCTGCCTTCTTCTCCGCAGTATGCCACTACTTAGTTAACTGTCTTTTTCTTCAGGATAAAAAATAAACGGTTTACACACGAGAGTGAGGGGAAATACGCTGTATAGGTGGCACTGTCATCGAAAACGAAATACTAGTTTAGTGTGTTGGCACACTTGTTTTAAAAAGTAAATGTCAAGTGTTTTGTTCTCTTTTTAGTCTAATTCTTCATTTTCGACTTTTTATTTACAAGAAAAATTCATTGTTGGTTGCTTTACGACGGATTCAACCAATTTTTTGTTCCAATTTGCTACGATTAATATAATTAATTCTAAAAACCCAGTAGGCAGATGTCTCTGTAACTAACGTAAAGAGATTTGCATTGGGTAGAAAATTTATGAATAGGATATATTGAGATTTTTAGGGACTTTAGGGTTAGTTGACTACCTGACAGAGAGTAAAACAAAAGATGGAGATGACTGCATCAGCCTGGTCTTATTTACTTACTCTTATTTTTTGCACTATAACCCATCGTGGGCCTTTGCTGACTATACAGTGTGTCGATTTTAAAACTTACAATGGGCTATATCTCACGAACAAAAGCTGATATCGAAAAATGCTTGAAACCGTTTCTAGGATAGTAGGTAAGGGGGAACTAAAATGACATGAAAGAGAACTCATCCCCATCAACCCCCTAGGCCCCACCCACCACAACCAAAAAAGTTTAAAGTGCAAACCCCTACTTGTGAAAAGACTATAAAAAATGCTACCCAATGGTATAAATAATAATTATACAGGGTGAAGCAATAATTGTGAAACTTTGGCTTAAATGGAAAATTTAATGAGGTTTTGTTGTATCATCACGTCAAGTATCTGCAATGACAGGACTTTCACATGAGTCGGTTAGATAGGTGTTGAAATTACAATAAGTTTCACCCGTATAAAACACAAATTCTTCAAGAACTAGACGATGATGATCCAGACCGACGAATTGAGTTTTTTGAACTCATGACTGAAATAATGCGCGTTGAACCGAGAATGTTAAAAAATATTTGTTTCACTGATGAATGTACTTTTATGCTGAGCGATAATGTAAACAAACAAAACTGTCGGTACTGGAGTGATGCTAACCCGCATCGATTCAGAGAAGGTCACACTCAATATCTTGAAAAAATGAATGTTTGGGCAGGAATATTAGGCGATGCTATAATTGGCCCCTTGTTCATACCAGGCAAGTGGCGACATTTATCTCGATACGCTGGAAAACGTCATCGAACCTTTAATTGTGCATGAATTAGAGAATCAAAGGGACGACCAAGGTAACCTAGCTCTAGACGAAGATTTGCTGCACTTCCAACAAGATGCAACACTTCCTCACTATTATGGTTGGATACTAATTATCCGAACAAATGGATTGGAAGTGGCCACCTAGGTCAGCAGACTTACCGCCACCTGACTTTTTTCTATGGGGTTACCTCAAGTCAGTTATTTATAAAACTCAACCTGCGTCACTTGGGGAATTGCAAGAAAGAATTACGCAAGCATGTTACTAGAACGTATATATATATATATATATATATATATATATATATATATATATATATATATATATATATATATATATATACTAGAACAACAATTGCCAAAGTTCGTGCAGAATTTGAAACTAGGCTGTATTATTGTTTATAAAACAACGGAACATTTACTTAATTGACATTTTTAACAAATTTGTAGTTCAACAAAAACCTCATTAAATTTTCCGTTCAAAGAAAGTTTCACAATTATTGCTTCACCCTGTATAATTATTATTTATACCATTGGATAGCATTTTTTATAGTCAATGATGTATCACAAATAGGGGTTGGCAATTTAAACTTTTTGTGGTGAACACACGCCCTCATCTGGTCAATACTATCAAAATTAGAAAGGACACATAATGCGCCATAGGGAGTTTGAGCAGCTCCAGGTAATATTAGAAGGCAAGATTGAAGGTAAAAGGGGCATATGACGAAAGAAAAAATCTTGGCTACGAAACGTCAGAGATTGGATCCACACAAGAGGAAATGAATTAATTCATCAAGCCCAGAAGAGAGAGAAATTTGCCTTATTGATCGCTAACCTCAACAGAGAAGGCACTTAAGAGAAGGAGGAGGTTGTGGTGAGTGGAGCCTAAGAGGTTTATAGGGGTGAGTTGTCTTTCATGTCATTTTAGTTCCCCCGTACTATCTTGGAAACAGTTTCAAGCATTTTTCGATATCAGCTTTTGTTCGTGAGATATAGCCCATTGTAAGTTTTAAAATTGACATACTGTATAGAACTATGAGGTCTTTATCCATCTCTAAGGCCATGGTATTGAGATATTAAGCGATATGGTTAGCTCTCCACTTATTGCGTGGTCGTCGGTCATCTGGTTCTCATTGGATGTGACCTTGTAACGCAAAAAAAGGAGATTTCAGGTGGTAATAAGCCGGTCGTAATACAAGAACAATACGAAGGGATCGTTGCTCATTATCGGGAGTGTTAGTGGGAGTGGGTATGTATATGGATAATAGAAAGATAAGAGTTTGACCAAAAAGAAACAAAGAAATACTGAATGCTACGAAACAGTCAAGCAGTACCTCAACAATTCTAAAAATAACAACCTTTGCGAATTGGATTGTATCAAATTTATATACATGTGTTTATGAACTCAATGTCACGTGTCTTTTAACTATTTCTTACTTAGCATTTTTATTATGTAACTACCTCATTTTACAATCCTTTGTTCCCGATTATGGGAACACGTGGAGGATACCCTACAGTGGGCGCTGTGCCTTAGTATTCTTAAGGATTAGTTATATTTTCAGTCTTTCCAAAAATATTTGTATTTTTTTTATGTTTCTAATTGATGAATTGATTCCGTTTCTCGGTTTCTTTAAACATATATTCTAAAATATGTGTTGTCCCACATCCTTTTGTTTTCATTAGACCGTCGTGGTTTTTTAATTTCCCTCTTCACTATGAGTTATTGATTAATATCTTCATACTATTATGTACATCATCTCATAAGCTGCATTCTCTTGCTTTTACTACACTTACCTTTATTTTGATTTTTCTTGCTCATATTATCACACTTGCTGTAACATATTTTTCAGCTACTAACTGTCAAAAAATGTGGCAACTAATGCACTAACCAACTGCACGTATAATTGCTTGGCTTTGTCTAACGGCCATGTATATTTCTGTGCTATAAAAGAAATCTTTGTTTTACATAGAGGCGGCCCCCAGAAGGGTATTCCCGGAGTACCTGGTGCTACAGAGCTGGAGGCTGCATTGAAGAGATTAACGCCTGCAGAGATTCTGGCGCGACGAGCAAATCTCCAACATGGACCTACATATGGAGGGTAAATTATTTCATAGAACTATATTAGTTTATATTATAATTTCATATTTGTTAAGGTTTATCTCTTGATTAAAATATTTTTTTATTTCCAGTTACGAAGGCGATTCGTACCTTCCCTTCGGTTGTCGAACACCCGACAGTTTAATGTCAACGGGCTCCTGTCATTACCTTGGTTGGAAGTTACCTGAGAAACTTCAGATCGTTAAGCCAATGGAAGGTTCAAAGACGCTACACCAGTGGTCGCAGCTAGCTCAACCAACCTTCGGTGGTATTTTAGACGAAAGACCCGGTGTTAAAATAAGGTAACACAAAGTTTAACGAAATTAGAGTGTCTATATCTACTTATACATGTTTATTTTTAGAGGAGGAAAAGAATTAGAAGAACTCGGCCTAGAATCGTACGCCCTCAGTGATTTAGAAGAAGATGAGGAATACTCCAATCCCGGTAAACTCTTCGATACGTCAATGCACACATACACCTATACTAATAGCACCATAATGCATCCCGATGATGGTACTACGTCGGTGACGCACAGCCAGAGAGGCAGCAGGATGGCTTCAATATGTTCCAGCGTTCAGCCATCGCCTCCACAAACACCCATGGCTTCGAGTAGGCGCAATTCTTGTAGCACATTCTCTACCACTCTGGGACTAGCGAAGATGTTGAATGAAAGAGGTTAGTTTATTTTATATCCGTCATTATTTCAGCTGATACAGTATACAGTTTCCCCCATAATGGTATTCTGAACCATTATATTTAATCAATAAATTTATTAGTTGAATTCATTCAACATTCATTGTATTAATCATTATTTTCCAAGGGTTTTGTGCGATCCTGCAGTGCTATTTCAAAATGGTAACCGTTCAATATTCAATGAAGACTGTGTAAAAAAAAGTATAGCAGTACTAATAATATGATTTTGTTTAGTTTTTATTGTAAATGCTCGAACAGGTCAATTTATTTTACCAGTTTTATATATTCTGTTTATTTATTGACATCTGTCAAAAATGTGACGTCATCGACAGTTTTATTAAATGACAATTTACAGAGTGGTCATCGTAAACTCCACCACCAGGTTTTGTTCTTACTGATGAACGAACATCTAAAAATTAAAATACAAGGTGCCATTGAAAAGATAAATAAATAACCTTTAAGTGATAAGTCACACAATGTCCCTTTATATTTAAGGTTTTAGGGATGAAGCCATAGATTGAGGATGATTATATTTACAAAATATATATTTCCTATAATTAAAAATTGTTAGATCCTAAACATTGATGGATCCAACCGTTTTCTTCTCGACAGTAGTTCTATAAGTTCACTAATAAATGAAAAAAAAACTTTAAAAAATCTTCATTTGCGTACTATTGCCCCTACAAGTACGCAAGTGCGTATTTTGCCCCAAACCTAAAATGTATAAAACCCCAAATAAAAAAGGAGATGATAGGCGTTTAAAAGAAACCAATCTGTATTAAAAAAACCAAACGTAAAATACAAAACGTTAATTGTCCAATATCAAATCTTCAGAATTCATATCCGAAATTGGACAGTATAATTTTATCACCCAGTAGACCGAATGAATTTATTTGTTATTAAATACACACACGTAGTTAATCAGGTTACATACACATTTGGTCAACACCCATAGTGTACGTCTCATCAATAAACTCTGCTACTATTATTTGGTGTTTCCATTACAACTGAACGAACATCTTCACTGAGCCAACGAAGGGGAATTTGTTCATTAATCTAAAAGAGAAGTTAATTTGGCGAGGTCGTCAGAGAATCCTACTGAATTTGAAAATCTGAAAGAGCTGGTTTTTATTGCTTCCGTTGTCTCACGAAAACGAAATGTTGTGGGTAGTCGCTTAAAAAATACGCCTTCATAACCATCATCATTTACTTGGCGGACTTTGGCGACAAATAATCTGTATGATTTTTTTCCAAAAACCTTCTCTACGACAAAGTCATCAGCTAAAATATTTGGTACAACATCAATGTCTTGCTCTTCATCGTTATCGGAGAAATGAATGCCACAAGAGTCAATACTTTCTTGATAGGAGAGTGCTACTGATTCATCAGATTAGGAGAGTGCTACTGATTCATCAGATGATGATTCGTCGAAAACTTTCCTTTTGGCAGCAAGAACTTTAGCACTTTGAGATATCTTTTGATTCTTCAGTAATGCTTTCCTCTCCTTCTGTTTTTCTGCTTCCTTCTTTTCTTCTTGTTCTTCTAAAAGTCGCTCCTTTTTAGGTGTCGATGTTAGTAGCTTCAAACTTTTCCTGGTTCGTTTCCTTTTTATCTTAATTTTTGGGAAGGCAATAATGTCGTGAAGGTGAAATTACTGACTGTTCTGATTTTGATGACGGCTGGGGCTCTATAGCATCAGTAACAAGTTCTTCTTGCTGAAACTGGATAAAAATATGACCTTCATTGTCTGAATCTTCACCTAAATATTGCTCTGTTATTTCCGCTCGCATAAAATCTACCCTCGTGGAAATGGATGCCCAATACGGTTTCTTACACAATAAGAGTATATTAAAAAACGCAATGACTTCAGCGTCATTCCATAAAATCGTTTGTTGAGTTGCAATGCTGAACTATTTCGTTTTCTTGGATCTTGATTAGAACTGCTTTAAATCTGTCTAAAGACTGGACACTTCCAGAGCTTTTGCTGTCTGACGTATAGAAACGCCAGTATTAATAAGTTCACGAGCTTCGCACAAAATAACTTCTGTCAAAGGCTTGCGCTCTGATTTTCTTTTGTAAACCAAGATTTAGATGAATTGAATATTTAATTCCGAAATTAGTAGAAACAAAATTAATTTATGAGGGAAAAATACGAATTCGTAGTTTTACCCCATAACTCTCGCATATTTTTGCCCCATTCAGCAACACTGTCAAAACCATCTGTTGAGATTTTAAGGACCTAACCTCAATCGAAAACTGTTAACATAATAACCCATAATCAAGCCAAGAAAACATCCGAATAAACTAATTCAACGAAAAATGCCAATTTGATTTTATCACAAATTAACTTTGTTATGCCAATATTACAGTGTAATAGTAAAAAATAATAAAAAGGTAAAAGAAATAATAAATTAGACTTACTCACAATCAAATTAGTTTAATTATCCAGACGACCGGTTTCGCTTTCTACAATATGCAAAGCATCTTCAGGTCTCGATACAAAGTTAAATAAATGCTGAAATAATAAACCCATATTAGGGTGTTGTCTAATAAAGATAAACAAAGATAGATGATATAAATTATATAAATTACAGTAATTATGCCAATATTACATGTCTGTGGTTTTTCAAAATGAATAAAAAGTTTAAGCAGACAAGGTAAGACCCACAAATTGGTAAAATAGTCTATTAAACTGTAATAAATTATTACAATTTATTACAGTTTAATAGACTATTTTACCAATTTGCCTTGTCTGCTTAAACTTTTTATTTATTTTGAAAAACCACAGACATGTAATATTGGCATAATTACTGTAATTTATATAATTTATATCATCTATCTTTGTTTATCTTTATTAGACAACACCCTAATATGGGTTTATTATTTCAGCATTTATTTAACTTTGTATCGAGACCTGAAGATGCTTTGCATATTGTAGAAAGCGAAACCGGTCGTCTGGATAGTTAAATTAAATTGATTGTGAGTAAGTCTAATTTATTATTTCTTTTACCTTTTGAAATGGACTCACACAAGCAAAACATTCATGATTTAAAAAAATAATATTTACCTCATAGTTTGTAAACGACGCCTTGAATCAGCTTTAAACTTGGAACTTTGGAACAACACATATGGCACACTGTTGCCAAACGTTTGTAACTTAAATGGGTTCAAACTGGACATTAGCGGCAAATTCAAATGAGGTGTATTTTTTTGCCCCGTGCGTGTTTTTACCCCCAACTACCCTATAGTATATATCACTAATTAGGGATGGATTCGGGATGAAAGCTTGAACTTAAACGGTCCACTGCTGTGCTGTTAAAGTTAATAGCAAATTCTAACAACATTTGAAGCACTGTCGAAGACCAACAAAAATACGGTTTAAACTGATATTGTATTTTACATTCATTTAGGTTTAGACCTTGTACATCTTCTCATGAAGAATATCTTTTTTTCGTAAAGTTAATAACAAAAAAATTTCCCATATGATTCTAAGTTACGCAGACACACTGTATACTTATAGTAGTTTAAGTTAAAAGTCAACAATATGATTCATACAAGTCTCATTTAAAAAAATATTTCCCCATTTCAGGTATAAAAGCAATAACCCCATCATGCGTGCCGACTCCGAGCGGCCCCAATAGTTTTACGCCAACAGCCACCCCACACAACAGCCCTGATAGTAGCCCAATGTCAACAAGATCTGGTTCTCCGGAACCTTACGAGGAATTAAGCCTGCCACAACTTATCTTGAGTTCGGTTCCGACGTTCCTCAGGGACACTATCGGCGGAGGGGCCAAGAAGAAAGTTCCTCTTCCAAAGCACAAGAGGGAAAAACTTGAGAAAAACGAGGTAATAATGGATCTGAGTAGATGTTGCTTACATTTCTATTTCTTTTGATAATTTTTTTCTAGATTTTTTTGCTAATTTGTTTTGTTTTTGGTGTTTTGAAGATTCGGTTCCACTTTAATTTAATAAAGTAGTAGATAAATTTGAGCTTAGTGTAAGTCTTGTTATCATTTAAACTTTGACCGTTGCCGAATGATGTAAATACTAATTTAAACAAAGTGATATTGACTTTTATTTGTTTATGCAGCTATTGTTTTATTTGCTGAATCTCTGATATTCATTGAATTGATTACTTTAAAATTGTACTGATTATTTAATAATATATACAGCTGAAGCTAGCATACATTAAAGGCATTATTTGTTTTTCCCGTATCTTTCATTATTATCTGCTCTCTATTTTATTTACAAGCTCGAGAATATTTCATATTTTGTGAACATCTAACGAAAAAAAAAAATAGAAACTGAACACGCAACGTATAGAAAAGACTTGTAAAGGGATAATTCTCAATGGTTGGCTGTATACTATATTTTAAAAAAACTATACGAAACAAACAACGAAATAAAAAACTTACAACTCAATTGGTCTTCTTCTTCTTCTTCCTCTTTATAAGCAATTCTGCTTGTTCATTGGCGGATTAATACCTCTATGGAATGTTGTCACTCCATTTTTTGCGCGGTCGTCCGATACTTACTCCACCGATTTGTGACTTATCTTTTGCTATTTTGACGACACGGGTCTCCTCCATTCCGCTTATGTGGTTATTCCATTCTCTTTTTCTATTTTGTGTTGATTCATTTATACACTGTACGTTACATTTTCTTCTAATGTCTTCACTTCTCTTTCGATCTCTCAGCGTATTTCCTGTAATTCATCTCAGTACTCTCATCTCTGCCGTTTCCAGCAGCCTTTGCGTTGTTGCTGTGTCGGGTCTTGTGTCTGAGGCATATATCGTTATTGGTCTTACACCTTTACAGCTTTATAAATTCTTGAGTTCATCTCAGTGTTAATGTGTCTGTTTCGCCATATAGTGTTATTAATGGATCCTGCCAGTCTATTTTATTTTTGTACTTGATATCTCACTTCTTTGTCTAGGTCTCCATAGCTGGACATTTTATTTCCATTACTTGTTCAATACTGATGCTTCTTCTTCTTCTTCACTGGCTTTACAACTCGGGGTGAGTCTTTGCCACATCCACTATCGCCCTCCATCCTCTACGATCTTGCGCTTCTATTTCCCATTGTTGTACCCCAATTCTAGATAAATCGGCTTCAACATCTTCTTCCATCTTTTTCTCGGTCGACCTACTGATCTTATACCATCTGGTCTTTCAAAAAAACACTGTCTTTAAAGGTGCGTTTTCACCAAAAAACATTTACAAACATCTACACATAAACATTAGCAAACATTTGCTAACGTTTGCCAACACATGTTTGGCATAGTTTGTCAAAAACAAGAACTCGATAATTTGAGTAAGTTTGCAAACATTTGCCATCGTTCCGTCTTGTTTGTACAAAATGGCTCCGAGAAGAGAAGTTATATGTGCGACTAGTTTTATAATCATGTTTGAGTTAGTAAAAAACGAGAATATAAAAAAAAGAAGAAATCGTAGATTTTGGATGTCAAATTTTTTAAAAAGTAGAAGTTCAATAGAACTTTTAAATGATTCGTTCACACTATTTCTGTTGTTATTTCACACCAGGCGACGAATTTTTTAAATTCATTGTAGTAGGTATAGCTTATGACTGGCATTCCATATTTCTGGTTTCATTTTGTAAAATTCAATTAATTCTAAACATTTCCCATTATCTCATTCCATTTTTTTGTAAAAAACAAATAAGTCTCGACTAATCGCTCACCGAAAACAAACTATTCCTTTCTACTATGACAGACTATAAAACCTAGTGTCTCCACCAAACACGCACGAACAACGAATCCCTTTGAAGTACCGACAGCTGACGGAACCGTGCCAAACAATTGCAAACGTTTGCAATTGTTTGGGAGCGTTCTGAAATCTGTCTACACCAACCAAATAAAATTGTTTGCTAACAGTTGCAATCATTTACAAACGCTTGCAAACATTTTGCGCACTTGGTGAAAACGCACCTTTACACTCTGCCATCCTCTGATCGTACCACGTGACCTGCCCATCTTATTCGGTTTGCCTTGATATGACCTAACTATGTTTTCAGCTCCATACAGAGTCACTAATTCAGCATTGCGGCGTCTTCTCCAATCCCCTGTGAATTCATCTCTTTGAGGGCCAAATATTATTCTGAGAATCTTTCTTTCAAATACTAGAAGCTTATTGATTTCCCGCTGGTTGAGAGTCCATGTTTCACTGCCATATGTAATAATTGGGCGAATAATCGACTTGTACAGTGTTAATTTAGATTTTCTCTTTAGCAGCTTCGAACTTAGTAATGTTAAAAGGGAGTATAATGCTCTATTTCCCGCAGCCATCCTTGCTGAGACCTCTTTTGCTATGTGGTCAATACCGATGCCATCAATTTCTATTTTACATCTGGTTGGTTCTTTGCTGACTACTATTGTTTTAGTTTTGTGAGGTGAGATTGTCATATTAAATTCTTTTGCTCTTATTTTAAATTTATGGACCAGTCTTTGCAGACTATCTTCATCTTGGGCTATCAATATTGCGTCGTCTGCGTAAAAGATTATTTTTATTTCTTTGTTTCCCATTCTGTACCCTCTTCCTTTGTTAATGCTTGTGTTGATTTCATCCATGATTAAATTGAAGAGCATGGGGCTCAATGAATCCCCTTGTCTTATTCCGCTGGTTATTTCTATAGGTTCTGTAAGTTGTCCATCTATTTTGTTGTTTTGGTAGATGCTTTCGATAGTTTTTATAATATTTAAGGGAACTTAAATCTCTATTATACAGAAAGTGGATCACATCTTTGAGTCTTATTCTATCAAACGCTTTCTTTAGGTCAATAAGACACAGACATGCTGGTCGACTATTCTCTAGTGATTTCGCAGTAATTTGCTTTATAACAAATATTGCATCTGTACACGATTTTCGACTACGAAAACCCTGTTGTTCATCTGCTAAACTTATCCTCCGATTTATTAGCACTTGTAAAATTTTTGTTGTAAGTTTTTTAACCTCTGTAGTTTTCTGGCTGTGTTTTATCTCCTTTTTCGAATAGTAGAATTAGTTCGCTCGTTCTCTATACTCATTTAACAGTTTTATATAATTTATGAAAAATGGAACCGAATCTTAAATATATTTAAATATTTTCAGATTTAATTTATTTGTTAAAATAACCAGTGAAGTTTTTTCGGGGTACTATTTTGTTAGTGGGGTTTATTGAAAATATATCAAAATATAAATTAGTAATCGGTGATAAATAAGAGGAATTAAGGATTGAATTAAAGTTGCTAGAAAATCTCAGAAAATATGATTTTAACGAAACTTCTTTGCGACAATTTTATCATAACTATAAAAAAATTATACAAAAATACATGAGATTTCTAGACGACACACATACACACACATAAAATGGAGCGATATCTAACCCGTGGTGGGGTATATGTGACCCCAGAGTCAGATATGCACTTGATGCACTGGAAGATTATTTATTCTTTACGTTTGCTGTTCTAAATTACATTATACCTGTACCATCTGTAGCACATAGATCATCTAAGTTTTGCCTTCCTGAACGAGTGAATCCGGCCAAATATAGCAGACCAAAATAATGCTGATGCTGTTTCCCCAATTTTTTCATTAGTCCTAAGCAGAATTTCTTGTATCATATCGTCTGTGACAAATTCCAGGTGTCTTCGTTTTATTAAACTTCCTAGATAGAACACTTGGCAAATGAATAATTATGTCAGAACCAGTTTTTACAGCTTTTCTTGATGCAGCTGATATCTTAAACCATATTGTACATTTGTCCATTCCTAAGAAATATAAATCATAATCACATTCAGTGTCAGAATTAGTTTTTTTGCTGAGGTCAATGTTGTCTTCTTCTAGGTTTTCTTTTTCGCTGGTTTTGGAATTTTCCTCCATTTAGTTCTTATTTTCTGGGTCTTCCCAGTAGGATCGTCCACTTCTGGTCCACCCCCACTCTGCGCAACTCTCGGAAGACTTCCATCACCGCATCAACCTTTGAAATGCTCCTGTTCTTTCTGAAATTTTACTGCCTGGGTGACAGCTCGCCTGACTCTTCAATGACTGTGTCGATTCGCCCTCTTAGAAGCCTCTATTATAATTTGCCTATGAGCGACAGAGGGTAAACAGGTCGATACTTTTCTTACCTCTTTGTAAGTGGTCTAATGCTGCCAAACCATTGTCTCAAATTTTTTATCCATTATATTCTCTGACTCTGACCTTATTATGTTCTTAACAAATTGTTAATTGTAGTCAAATGAGAGAGTTACCATCTCGCCACCTAAGTTCAGAGACTATTAATTTTATATAAGTGAGTTTGCTTACTAATATAATCATTTTCTCAGATGTCTTGAAGAAGAATTAAGTAAATTCGAAAGCTAGACAATACGTCCAAGAGTTTTACTAAATTCCTAGGTCAAAACCATTGACTGCTACTCCACAATTAACTGTATATATATATATGTATATATATATATATATATATATATATATATATATATATATATATATATATATATATATATATATATATATTCGATCATTCGATCGGCCCTCTCTTGCGCTTATCAACTTCCTTATTCCTTCTCTTCTGGATTTTTAAGGTTATCCTAGGCTTCTGCGGTTTGGTGGGACCCATTCCATAATCTTTTTCGGAAAGTCTTGTATTTTCCATCGTCTGGACATGTCCGTACCATATCAGTTGCCTTCTCCCCACATATGTCGTTATTGAATATTTAACTTCCATTCGTCATCGTTCAGAGTGTCTTCTTCTCAGAGTGTCAATTCACTCTCTGCGGGATACTCTAACTGACCTCCTAACGACGTGAATCAATGGTATTTCTTTTCTTAAATGCATGATGTGTGTCTCATCCATAATAGTAAGATAAAGAGGTTTTTTTAATGACAAAAAGTGAGTTTTTTGAATGAATGCCATTTCCAGCTAGTACCAGATTGCTGTATATTTATTTAGGACTTGGAACAGTTATTAGTCTAAGAGTATCAAAAATAGTTTTTGATTAAAAAAAACAATTATTTCTCAATGAAAATCCGGTTTAAGTTCGTGCATTACATAAACCACTGTACATGGACCATCTTTAATCGATATATGACGACAATTCAACAACTTTCCCCATTTTTTCCTTCGATAACGACGATAAAGACAGTGAGTATTTGTTTGATCAAAATTTAGTATTTTCTATTTGAGGAAGTCTGATTTCATTTGTACCGGGGCTATCTATGAGTTATGATAAGTACCTGTTTAATTTACCCATTTTATCGTTTATTTCCCGATTTTATTTCTTTCGCCGTGCCTCAATAGCATAGTCGCTAAACTGTTTTCCAATCGAAGCCTTCTTGCGCACGTGATTTGTCTATATCTCGAGGCGCCTCAGTCATTCGGATGTAATAAACTGCACTGCATAGGAAACGACAAACTTTACATAGTAATAAGGTATTTACTCGATATTCACACACTACATAAAACACTAAGCGACACAAAAATCTACTCACCCTATGATATATATCTACCCTTCTCTCTTAAGTTTATTTCCTCTTTAATTAACATATTTTCTGAGATTTTTTATTCAATTTTTGTATTGTGAATTCTATCTGTGATGAAGAAAGCCATATTTTTATTAATTTACTGTGTCCAAAATTTTTATACTAATAAACTAACATTTACAATTTATGTTTAAAAAATAGTGCAAGGTTTATGTTAAGAAATAACAAAAAAAATTTTGTTCAAAAAAATTAATTTTTATGGGTCATTATCTTAAATGTAATTGGCAACAGAATTTTATGAGTCATTATCTTAAATGTATATTGTATACTTTTTGTTAAATAAATCTTGTACATTATTGTTATTGAATATTAATATGGCGAAAATAAAGAATACGTTTCAAAATCGACTGAATTTAATATGAAGTGGTTTATTGTTGTTTGTGTAATAGTATGATCAAGATCTGTTCCGTATCTTAGATAAAAGTTCAAACTTTTAAGTCGCTTTAAGCCATAACCCGAACGATTTTTGTTTAATGTGTAATAACAAACTAATTATATGTTTGTGTTGTTTCTTTGAATATTTTAGGACGAGGACCTTATCCAATAATGGCGACAAGTAGATATACAGTACTGCATGATATTTGTGTAGTTTTATTAATTTTGATGTTAAATAAGTTTTGACTGCTACGTTTTATATTATACCGGTTTTTGTATTGTTTTTATTTTGTAAATATTATTGTAGATACTTATCTTATTACTTTATTTTATAAATAAAGGTTAGATTAAAAATTAACAATAATGCGTATATGAAAAGTATCGTAAATAAACTTACTGCTGCTTGCACTTCCATCCTATAATCCTGTATCCTCAAACCAGATTGTTCGTGATAAGTTTTAATATATAATTGATTTGTTTTTTTTTTTTAATTTTATTATTTTGTTTCTTTAATTCGTTTTCTTAAAAAAATCTCATGATTGGCATTATTCCATGTACTCCTTGGATCACATTGCTACATTGCCTACCATTGCTTCTTTTGCCGCAATTTTTTAGTTTATTCTTTTATGAATTATATTTGGTCTCAAGACTATTAGTACCAAATACTACATATTTTTCAGATCGAGCTTTAACCTTTTAGCGCTCGCGCCCATATTTTTTACATCAAAGCGCGCTTGACATATTTTTATATATTTTGGATAAATGTGAGTTATCTCATATTTCTTGAATGTAAATCTTAAAACATAAATATATTACAAATAATAATGACTAAACATATTTAATTTATTTGCAAATTTTGTTTAGTTACACATAATTGTAGTAATTGAATGTTCTTTGCAAGTAAAAAAAAATGTATTTAATGCATTTCATGAATGCCGTTGTCCTTTTTCTTTCCGCGTTATACGAACGACAAACTCCACGTTTTGGAAGACGTGGGAACTGTTTCCTCGTGTTCATTTACAGTTTGTTCATATCTGACTTTTAGAAACGCGCCCACATCTGAGGGTAAATTGCTAAGCTGACCCCCTGAAACAAGGTGCTCTTTCATTAGACTCAGCGACAAATTTTTCAACAAAATTCTTCGATCTTTTGGGCAACTATCAGGACTTGAAAATCTATATAAAACTTGGGCATTTATTCCACTTATGTTCAATAAACTGTAAAATATAACAGAAGGCCATCTCCTGGAGATGCAAGACGCTGAATATGTTGCACACATTTTGTCCACCGTATCAACACCCCCCTTAGATGCATTATAATCTATAATTACTTGTGATTTTTGACTGTCGGGATGAATTTCGTCATTAACGTGTAAAGTTGAAAGCAGGATTACAGCTCGAGGCACAAAAGACACGAGCATCATGTCTTTTTGGAATCCAAAAAGACAACGTTTACTAATTTTTTCCTTGTTAGGTAAAAATTCTGCTGGAATTTCTGCCTTATTTTTTTTATCAAAGTTCCAATTATGGTGATTTTTTTTGCAGTAAATAATTAACAAGTGGAACGCTAGTATAGTAGTTCTCGGTGGCAAGATTTCGATTGCTATTTTTTATCGAAGAAACAAGTCTATTTACAATGTCAGTTGGTGAGTTGGATGTAATGTACGGACCATCGCGCTGTTTGTCGCAATATATTTCTAAGTTTGAAGTATAACATGTCTTTGCATCACATAAAATGGTGAAAATGGTGAAGCATTTCTTATATTGTAACGTATGCACCAAGTTTAAAGGATGTTTGAATATTGATCACAAATGCATCAAAAAAGTCACGGATTGCAGCCAATTTGTCAATTTTGTGGCGCTGAAATCTGGTTGTGCAATCATCAAATCTCAAGTTGTTATAAACAAAAATCGTTTGTAACTCATAACAGCCCTTGTTATCTCAATTCCTGTTCCGTCGCTTGTCCAAATTTCTCTGAGATTTGCAAAATGCGATTTTTTTATCCCAATCAAAATCAGCAACCCTAAATACGCCATAAACTCGTTTTTGTTTATATCCTTACAGTCTTATTCTCTAGAATACACTTGACGTAATCTTATTTCCGCAATATATCCATTAGTGCAGCTCATAATTTTGTCGATCATGTTAGTGTCTATAATTTTGAAAAAGGCTTCTTGCTCATTCTTGATATTTCGGGCTCTGTGAGTGAGACCAGGCTGCTCTTTTACAATGTTAATTTTTTTGTCTTAGATGAAGTTGCCGTTCTCATTTTGTACCATTTGGCAGTTTTATCTTTTGCTACATAATAGTCAGATTCTTCTATAATCTTCAGACAAATCACTATCACTAGACACAGCGTGATCTGATTCGTTTTCATTTTCATCCCATAAATGCTCAGCTAAATGAGCAATCTCTCTGTTGAAAAAGGACGTTTAGACATTTTCCGTGATTATCTAAAAAGACAAAACAAAATTAAATATCGACATTATTATTATTATTTAATTTCTAAACTTAGAATCTGATACATAATGCAAATAAGCGAAATAACACTGTTTAAAATCATTATACTTACATAAATATAAAAATACTACTACTACTACTATCGGTTTACAGCGTTCTCCGACGCCTTCCGACTCCTAACCGCCATTCTTCTCTATTCAGCCATAGGCCTGGAGGGATTTTTCTTTCCTCTAGTTCTTTTTTAATTCCCTCTCTCCAGCTTTTTCTCGGCCTTCCTCTTTTCCTTCTCCCTTGTGGTGTCCACGTCAAAATCTGTTTTGGAATCCTGTCATCTGGCATTCTCTGTACATGGCCGTACCATATTAACTGTTTTGTTTTTATGTCATCAACTATTGTATGCTTGACTCCCATCATTTCACGTATTCTCTCATTTGGTATCCGATCTCTTCTTGATTTTCCTGCTGCTCTTCTCCAGAAGTCCATTTCTGTTGCTAGTAACAGTTTCTCTGTTCTTTGTTTCATTTGCCAAACTTCGCTGCCATATGTGATTACACTTTTAAGTATGGTGTTGTATATGAGTTGTTTGTTCGCTTTAGATATTGTTTGGTCCCACAGAATTCCGTTCATCATGGATATGGCTTTTCTACCCTGTATGTTTCTGTCTTTTATAGCAGCATCGAGTGTTCCATCTTGAGTTATCTTCATACCCACTTCATACCCAAACTGTGATGAATACAAGTACCTGGGTATGAAGAATATAAAAATAATTACTCCAAAACTCGTGCGCTATAAAATTTATGATGACCGTTCCTCTTGATTCAAATATCTCAAAACTAAATTCAGTATCCAACCAACCAAATTTAACTGCCACATCGTACCTAACGGAACATTCAAAGAATAGAGAGATGTTAGGCAGCAACTAAATTTAGAATAACAGTGACTTACACTATTTTGTTAAATTGTCATAAAATTTAAGAAGGCGCGCGCGCTGAAAGGTTAAAGTCATCATCATCCTGGAATCTATAACTAATGGGTTTGATGGCTATTTAACAGCCTTTCTGCTCCACCATCCAATAAGATCTTTTAAGTGCAATTATTTTGTGTAGTGTGTGTGTCAATCTGACTAAGGCGTGTCGCGTAAGTACCGATTTTGAGTCTACCTCTCATTTTCGTCCATCTGGCGTTGGCTTAGATGTAAGTTTTGAAGACTCCATCCCGTTAATTTTCGCAACAGGGCTACAGCCATCGTACCCTGTTTATATATGAATACAAAGTCGACCAAAAGTCTGGAAAGGTCTAGTTATCTCTTAAATGGATGGTCCGAATTGTACAAAAACCGGGATACACCTATTCTGCAATATAAAGATTTCAAATTTTTTATGCTTGCAATGTTGCCAGTTTTACCATTTTTCTGATCTATCTGAAATACAACACTCTTTATATTGTGTTATTATTGGAATCCTCAGTTCAATACGAGTTCAACAATATCTAACACTTGGACGTTTTTAATACCTGATCGGAGTTTGACCGGTCAAACTTCGAGTTCATGAAATTAAGTTTCACTTCGACTAAAATTCTTTAGTCAAAGGCCGAAAATGGAATTTATTTCGGGGCTTGACTAAGACCGTAAATCAGACCTGAGGATTGACTAGTCAAACCTAGGAGCGCTGAAGTTTCGAGGTTTGACTGTAACATAGTCAGGAAGGTCTTAAATAAATAATACTTCTCAGTGCCAAATAGTTTTGAAGTAATTCAGTAAATATAGAATTCTGAGATTTTGACATCAGTTCATAAAGCTAACAATAGCTTGACATTTATTGAAAAGTTTTGTAAAATAAATTGTATTAATAACTAAAGCTAAAAGTTGTTTTATGTGTTTTTAAAAGCTCTACAATAAAGATGGTTTTTAATGAAAAATAAATTAAAATTTCAATAACTGTAGATATAACTAGAGACAAAAATAGCACATTTCCAGCGATTATTCGAAGTAAAAACAAAAGGTGCATCTCATTTTCCTTTTTGACCCAAGGAGCTCCTTGATAATCTGGCTACATTGAATGGTTTATAGGTTAAACTGCTCAGAAACATTTTCTTCATTATTAACGCTCTGTATGACACAGTTCCTAAATTTAAATCGTCAAAAGAATCTTTTATCACTAAACAATCATTGTAACTAAATTTTATTGATATGATATGGCTACTGTATTGTTTACAAGTATAAATCTATAACTATTTAAACATGCAAATAATTTACCATATTTGTTATATACACTTATTGAAAGGTTTTAAATGAATTTAAACAAAAGTTCATATCTCCAAAGATAACGAAGAAACACCTATTTACATTGATTATTCGAAACAGATCTTGATCAGTCAATAATTACCGTAAAAGTTTTATATTTTTTATATGATGGTGGATATGTAACGCACTTTAAATGTCTCGAATAAAGAGTTCAAAGATCTGTTGATTGTGTTTTATTTCACTCCTGCTTTAATTATGAGAGCATAATTACCATACGGTTACTAGACCTAATTGGAATAAACTAATTAACAGATTTTTGGACTTTGGACCTTAGATACAGAAACTGTTAAAACGTGACAACAACTCAACCGTTACCTTTGAACTAAATATAGAAAATATAATTAAAAAAATCGTAGCGGTGTTATGAATTTATAGATAACGATTTATCAGAAAAATTGTTTACGGCGATGTTTTTATCATTTACTGTATATAGTGTGGGAGAAAAGTATAAGTTTAGGAATATTTAGGTAGATTCAACATGTAGGCATGTTTGCTACTTTTTGTGGATGGAAGGAAAAGTAAGAGAACAATAATTTTCAAGGATGCAATCTTAAAAAAAGATATTTATTTATTGATAGTACAAACTGCTTGGATGGACACATCATTTTCGAGATCATCTCAATTTAAACTATATTGAAAATGACGACAAAATAGAGAATTAACTCAACATATTTTTGAGTATATGTGAGAGAAAATACTATTACCACGTCGTGGATAAACATTCGGACAAAATATTAATTTCATCCTCGAGGGTGTTTTAAAGGTCCATCACCGGGAGGAATCCAAAGTAGAGTAGTTCAGGCCGATGAGGTTGGGTCTGACACTAAGTCATCCAGCTATTATTTTAATAATCCATTTCCATATTTTAATCCCATTTTCATTTATCTTCTATTTCCATTCTATCTATTTATTTATTCATTCAAAGTTATTATTGTTATTATATTCTTTCCAAGTTGTATTCGATGTAAAAAGTTTAAATATACATTCTCGCAATGAGAATGCCAGCATCAAACCATCGTCTACTACTTCTTCTTAGGTGGAGGAAGAGTAGATGGTAAGAAAACACTGTATTTGGCGTGGACAACCATATTCCACCAAAAAGAGTCTATTTCTCGGGCTAACAAGCCCATAACGAGAAAATGAAAGTAAAGTAGCACTTGCTATAAACAGCAGTCCCGAAAGGAGACCTCCAGGGCACAAAGCCCTATGGTGGAGGGTGCATGGCCAGGCAATGGATACGCTGTGCTCCGAGACTGAAAAGAGCGATTGTCCATCGTTGTCTGGTTGTTCTTTTTCTGTTGGTGTTTCTCTTTATGGTTGGTTTCGTTGTCCTACTTTAGGTGGGACACCTCTTTAGGACGTCGTTTGTTTTTGTTTGGTGTCGGCTGCGTCGCTGCATTGTGCCCACTGGTGGTACGCGTCGGTGACTGTAGTCCTGCGGGGGAGGTGGTGTATTATAAAAATTATATAGTTATGAATTGTGGATAGATTTAATTATAAATGTATTCAAGTTATGAATCGCGGAGAGGGCAGCTGTTTCTGTAGCCTCAACAATAGACAGGTATAATTGTTGAGGCGAAAATAAAGTGGAGTTGCCTCCAGGATATCAATATATTCATCTGGGAGTTTGTTGCTGCAAGGGTCAGCAATTTAGTGGGTAGGAATGGGGAGTTTGCGTTTGGGGTGTCTGTTGAATATATTGCCAAATGTATAGCCATGATGGTTTTGATTGTATAACTCCTGCTCAGAGAGGAGAGCTTCTCATTGATGGGCTGGATATTCGACAGTTGATTTATAAGGTCGGAGGGGTAGTCGTGTCGTTTGTTGTTTACTCTACGCAGGATTCCCCGTTTCAATCCCAGCAGTTGTTGTGTAAGGCGGTGAACATGACATAAAGATTTGCTCTACATTCAATCACCGGCTTGATAAAGGTTTTGTACGTGTGTAAGGGTACGGGGTAAGGGCATTGAGTAAACCGACTCTTCTTTTCAACCCTGTTACAGGTTCCAGCCAGATCGGCCCTCCAGTTAAGTGTTTCTGTGAACACCACACCGAGGTACTCAATCTGGTTACGGAGCTGGAGTCGATCGCCCCAAAGTCCGAGGTCAATTCTTGCTACTAAATTGTGTGTAGTGTGTCTGCTGAGATTGGGGTGTCTAAAGAGAATCAATTGTGTTTTATTAGGGTTAGGTGTTACTCTTCATCTCCCGCACCACCTGTCGACCAAGGCAAGGTGATTTTGAGCAAACCAACATGGAGCATCTGCACCTCGAGATGTTACGAGAGCAGTATCGTCTGCGTAGAGTAAAGTGAGAGTGCGAGTGTCTTGTGGGTTAGGGAAGTCGCTATTGTATATTCTGTAGAGTATAGGTGCCAACACAGAACCTTACGGAACTCGTGTTGTAGAAGTAAAAGAGGCTGAGAAATGACCTCTCATCTTTACCGTGATTTTACGTTGAGTGAATAACGAATGGAAATGGCAGGCCGATGATCAGTAATTTCTTGACCAGTCCAGCATGCCAGACTTGGTCGAAGTCTTTTTGAACGTCGAGAAAAATGCCTAATGCTAGTTTACCGTCGTTTAGACTTTGAGTGAGATGTGTGACGATTTCTCTCAATGCCGTTGAGGTGGAATGACCTTCCAGAAAACCGAATTGGAATGTAAGGATGATATTATGTTCTGTGGTAAAATCTACGAGTCTCTCCTTAAGGATCCTCTCGAAGACCTTAGCCAAGACGTTTAGTAATGAAATCGGCCTATAAGAGTTTAGATCGGTCCTGGGTTTGCCCTTTTTTTTGGGCATAATTGTGTTTGCCTCTTTCCATGGAGATGGAAAGTAGCAGAGTCTGAGAGTGGCATTGACAATGTTTGTCAGGTAGAGTGTACCGCTCGGCGGAACGTGTTTGACGCAGTACTTGGCAATGTTGTCAGGTCCCGGTGAATTCGAACTGCCGATGTGGCAGAATTGTTCGAATATCTGTGTGTCATGATTGGATATTCATGCGGTTACTGTGGATCGAAGGGGGTCGCGAGTCTTCTTGCTATGTCTTTCTCGGTTCTTACACGGAAATCGTGGTCAAATCTAGGGTCATTGAGTTGATAATTTGATTATTCACCACAAGGTGAGAAGGGTTGTTGATTTTCTGTTTTGCTAGGATTTAAAATTTGGACCAGAATGTACCGCCGTAACGATAATCAAGACTAGAGGTGGCTGCTTGCCATTGATTGGCTTGCAAATTATTAATCTGTAGTTTGATTACCTCAGACAGGCGGTTATATTCGGTTTTGACAAGAAGCGATTGTCTGGAGGTGTTGCATGTTTATCTGTTTTAAAAACAAAGATATATGGACACTTTCAGTAAAACCGCCAATAGCAATTATTAATATTGTCGAGAGGAGACCGATGCGCACCAAAATGCGCATTAGGTCCAATCTCATAACATATATGGTGACAATACTTCGAAAGATTTTTGGGGCCGGAAATGAAAATGGACTATCGGAATAGCCAAAAATAGTAAATTGCTTAATAAATGTTAGTAACTTTTTCAATATTGGCCGTAAGTTACATATAATAGCTTAATAGTATTATCTGTCTACATAAGTGTGCAAAATTTGGATTGGAAAAACATAACAGATCGGATTGTTAGTTAAGTGTTTAAAAACTTGTTGCATATGCGGAATGCTTCTACAATTATTTAACAGAGAGAAATGGATTCTTGATTATTAAAACTATAGTTTTAATGAGAAGAATTAAAAGAAAAGTGAAAAAAATAAATTATTTTTAAAAAAAATGTCTTATAAGCTGTTAAAAATATTGTTTTTTTTTGCTAATCAACAAATAGAATAACTTTGTAATTTTTATGGTACATCTTTCTAATTTCGTGGACCGAAAATTAGTAAAAAAGCACACATTTAACAAAAAAAAGTACCTTCTACGACCGATAGAAGCCAAATTAGTAATTTTCTTTTGTTTATAAAAACTAAAAGATAAAATTTTCGCAGATTATCAATGAATACCTACCTATATTTTATTATGCAATTGATAAGTATGCTATTTATATAATTTGCAATAAGTAGTAGCCCCTTAAAGTGAAGGTTCTCCTATCAAGGAAGAGGTGCCTGGGAGTCCACCAGATTTTAAAATTTGAACTTCAAATTGGAAATCACTGAAAAATTGGCAATATCTCTCGTTCTGGAAAACGTAAAACCTTCATTTTTTTTAAACAGGAGTAACTCGACGAAATATTAATAACTGGACCTTCCCAGGAATTTTCATTTCCTTAAAAAACCGAGAAATGTCGGTAAATCTACAATGTCTATTTTTCACAATATTGAGCAACACAGAAACATGTGAAATGGAAGTAGATGATGAGCTCTTAGAAATTATTAATAGTAATGAGGAAACTCAGACCATCTGCTAGTACAGGCACGGTTTAGATGCAAAATCAGTCGACAGGTAAAGGAAAAATATACAAAACAAGAAAAACTAAACTTAGACAACCTAAAAGTCTTTGAGGTACAAGAAAGATTTGAGAGAACAGTGGATGAAAAATTACTAGAAGATGAAGAATGGTTCGATGAATTATATAAAATAAAATATATAAAATATTGAATTTATAATAAGATGCCATCGCTTACAAAATTTGGCCTTTCACACACCACCTTTTGCAAATTTGCGTCGCCTGTAACTGTACAAAATTCAATTGAACCAGAAGCTCAAGGTAAACGACCTTTGGAAGACAACGAAGGGTGTTGTCTGAATGGGCTTTACAGCATTACAGCAATTTTCATCGATAAATCGCCTTCAACGATGGGGCTCTTTTTGAATGAATGAGTACGTCAACAGACAGTATTGTCAAGTTTGGGACGATGTCAATCGTCATCGCCATCTTTTGCTTCTTTATTGTTTATTGAACAAATATCCTTTGTTTTTGTACAAATGTTCTAGGGTACTAGTGTTTCATTCATCTAGTATTTATTCCACTTCTGTCATACAAACCGGTAGGCCATCTTGTTCCTGTTTACTGTCAAACTGTTACTCTTACTACTCATTTCTTCAGTATTATATGTGCTTGGTCAGTTTCTTAGTTTGTTCACACCACTACGGTAGAATAAAAATTGTATAAAATAACTTAAGTACTTCCAAGAAACAGCAATACCTATAACAACAAGAAAACTAAAGTCAGTTACTAAATTTAGCCAAATTTACGAACAGATCCACCTCAGTCGTTAAACAGTATAATGATACTTTTCTTTCACAATTTGCGTAAAAACCTGGCCTTTGTTTTGGATTGGTGTTCTTTCTCGTGGTCTATCCCCCGCATGTATTCGTTTATTATACATTTTACTAACTTTAATTTCAGATCACGTGGTATATCAAAACATGTGATTGCAAACAAGATTTCGTCCTCTTGCTATACAAACAAAATTATGTTCAAATAAACAAAAATTGTGTTATGTACTTGCCTATCGACAAAGTATCAATCTTAAGGATTTATAGAATGTTAAGGCAATATTTAAATATTGCCTAGATATTATAATTTATTTAAATATCCTCATTTGACTGTGTAGCCATATCAGGTCATTATAATTATGAGATAACATATAAGGGACTTAAATACACAAAATATATAAGAAGCTCTTAACTACTATCTAATCGAATTTTATCTTGATAGGAAAGTACAAAATAAATCGGAACAACTTCAATTTTACTTTGAAATTTTTTCAAAATTGATTTAACCTATACATTATAACTTTTCTTACAGAGTCTTGTAGGCAGAATCGAAAGAATCGGCATCAACAATCTCATGGCCAACCCCAATGCTCTTTACTCCCGAACTGCGCTAACTAGCCCCATGGCTCAGTTGACGTGCCTCTTGCCCAGCCATGGGGGTGATACAACTCTCGGTCACAAACTGGCCAGTCCTCTTTCAACAATTTCAGATCAAGAAGGTAAGTAACATTCCACCCAACATTAAGCATACACTTAGTAAACTTACAGTGGTCCTACAAAGTAACTTAATATACAGGGTTGCGAAAAAGTCTTCTGTATTTTTTTAGAGGATTTAGAAGTTTGATGGTGTTTGTGAGCTGGTTAAAATAGAAATAATGCTTGGACCGTATATACTTCTTGTAATTGAATTGTAATAGTTGCATGACTGGTTTGATGCATTTACACACTCATTAAACATTTGATGTTTAAGTAATGAGTATCTTTTGTATACTGTATCTGTCAATGCGCAAACCTTGACAAGCACAGTGTTGCCACGGTTGCCATTTTACAAAATAAGTTTGAACAGTGTTATCTCTAATATTTTTTCAATTATTTAAACTCACACATAAATGTAGATTAATAGTATCGACAATAATAAAGACATTTAATGAGACTGGTATCTTAGATTCCCAACGAAATAATCAACCTTCTCGACGATAAAGGCAAATATTCTTTTCTAAACCTCTTCAATACAATATACGAAACAGGGCATATACCAACAGACTTGCTACTGTCAACATTTGTAATGATATCGAAAAAAATAAAAGCTAAACAATATAGCGATCATCGCTCTATCGGTCTAATGAACCGTGTACTGAAAATTTTCTTAAGAATACTGCACTCGAGAATTCACAACGATAACATCGAGGAAAGCTGGGAAAACTCAAAAGTAACATAATTAACGCAGCAACAGAATCACTTGGAGAGAGGAAAGTAACGAACACTAATATATCAAAAAAGAAAATATGGTTTAGAGAGGAAGTGAAAACAAAATGTGAAGAAAAGAAGAAAGCCTTTTTACAAGACAGAACACAACAGACATACAACCACTATAAACGAATCAGAAATGAAACTAATACTTTAGTTAGATAAATAAAAAAGGAACACTGGCATAGCTTGCAGAGACAGCGTGACAAACGAATGGAGGGGCAGATACAATAACGAGCTAGAGTCCCTATTCGGAAAAGAAAATCTAGTCAGATATATAAAGGCCAATAGACTCAGATGGGCATGTCATGTGATACGCAGTAACGACAATCGCCTTATAAACAATGTGTTCTGGGAAAGGCCAGTGGGAAGAAGGTCTGTAGGGCGGCCTAGAAAAAGGTGGAAAGATGCAGTCAAAGAAGATCTAGAGAAAATGGGAGTGCGACAATGGGAATTACTGGCACAGGACCGACAAACATGGAAAGCAATAATAAACGCGACAAAGACTCACGAAGAGTTGTAGCGCCATTGATGATGATGTTGACTGGCAGAGTTTCTGAAAACAGATGGAACATGACTTCTACGGAACACAAAAAGAAATATGGAGAATGATCAGAGGACAAAGAAAAGAGATGAACGAACTAATAAAAACGAAACACATTCAGAAGAAAACGTGGGTAGACTACTTTCGATCCCTGTTTGCTAAAGGTGATAATAATGAACCACCAACACCAGAGGTGACGACAAACGAAGAAATAAATATTGAGGAGGAAGAGGTAAAGAAAGCATTAAGGAAATTAAAGAATAGAAAATCACCAGGAGAGGACAGAATACCGAACGAACTCCTAAAGTACGAAGGACCATATCTGACCAAACAACTATTAAGACTAATCCAAAAAATAATAGAACAAAACAGAATTCCTGAAGAATGGAGATCAAGCATACCTCTCTTCAAAAAGGGAAACAAATCGGACCCGGAAAATTACAGAGGAATTAACGTATTAAACACAACACTAAAATTAACAACCAAAGTGATAACAAATAAACTGAATGAAATATTCCTAATGAATTCCTATTGAAAATAATTTTACAACATGGCGCTGGTCTACTGGTTTTCATGATTATAATAATAATAATAGTCTCCCGTTTTATACCGCTTCGCGGCTTTGGGAGTATAGCAGGGTAGTCTGCTATAACTAGGGCCTACGGTATACAAGGAAGGTAACATGGCCAGTGCTACGCTTCAACCGCCTATTATTACCCCTGGGTTTACCCAAGGTACTCATTTTATTCAGGCTGAAGAATTAAAAATGTCTAGTTGTTCTTGCCGGCGGTAGGATTCGAACCCCGAACCTCCGGCGTGCGAGGCAAGCATCCTACCGCTTGCGCTACGCAGGCCCCGTTTTCATGATTATGCCACTCAAAAAAAAAACGAAAACTATGAACGAGAAGCCGAATAAAGAAAGACGAAATAAAACAAAATTAAGTGTTATTTTTGAACAGTTAAATTTATTTTTTCTTACTCCTTATTTGTCTTTATACTAAAATTCCTTATGTTTTAGCGTCCACAATATCACAACGTAAGAAAAGTTTGGGAGTTCCCGGAAAGCCAGGCACTGGCGCCCTTAATCGTAGATTAGAGCAGCTCAATTCACGGAAACAGAGAAGACAGCAACAGGGAGGAGGTATAACGAGACCAGATTTGGGCACAGTGTCTGTATCTAAACCAGCCGAAAAGACAGAACAGCATACATCAACATTAGGAACACTTAGCTCGTTGCTGTTCGGAAGAAAAGGAGGTTTATTCTAAAATCTTAGGTGATTAAATAATTCGACACTGTTGACGTTTGGTGCCAAATTTGTGAACATCGATTTTCGATTACAGCAACGATTTAATTTCGATTATCGATGTGATTGATTTTATTTTTGAGTATTGTAGAGGTTAGTAAGATAATCGTCATCTATATATTTTAAATATTATTATATTTTATTAATTATGTAGACATTTTTCCATACTTGCATATTATTAAATCAGAGAGACAGAACTAAACAAAAAATGAACAATTGTATCGGTATAGCTAACGGAGATTTTAAAATTATCATTTTTTTGCTTTCTTTGGCTTTTTTGCCATTTTTTCTAAAATGGATTTTAGGAAACCATAATGTTAAGGAAGAAAATATTTTTGATATAGTAAATCCGTAAAGGAAAATATAAATAATGTCTGTATTTCACATTCTAGTACCAACAAAGATAATGCCGTGACCAGAACGGCTAAAGTAATATACGATGTATTATTTGGATTTTGACTATTTTGTTTATTTTTCAAAATATCTGTCGTAAATCCTTTATTTCCCTACTTAAAACATCTGTTTAATATAGTTTTTCATTATCGCCGAACACTAATCAATATTTCACTAATACAACTCAAGCTTTCCGGATTGCTTAGGCTGTTTTCTGTTGACAAATCTTTGACTTATACTTCAGTATGAAAAAAAAGAAGAATCTGACATAAGGTACGTCACATTTACACCGATTGCTTATCACTGAATATAATGTTCTCTGTTGTTTAGTGAAATTATTTTAAATAAAATTTTAAACTCATCAAAGAAAGTTTTTTCACAAATATACTAATGATCAACCCTGTTAAATACCATTTAAAATTTGGTGTAAATATGGCCTTTATTAAAAGTAGGTATGGATAATTTCGTTTTTATATCACGCGCAACATCGCATTACAGTAATACTACAACAAAATTAATTCCATTATGAAATGTCAAAAATCACAGTTATGTTGGTACATATGGATGTCAAAAAATTACACAACTGTATTTTATCTGTAAATAGGTTAGGAATTAAAAAAATACATGTTTTTAAATTATCCATGCGATCTAAATCGAATGTTTCTACAACTTCCACACTTAAGAATAGTGGGTTTAAAAACTAAGCGGAATAAATTTAAAAAAGCTTGATTTACAGCCAAGATTTACTGAATCTCTTTAGATTCTCGTTTTTTACGTCGACAGTTACTTTCGTAGTCGCTACTCAGTAGGGGAGCTCGGGGCACAATGAAAAACAAATTTCTTTTTTATTTTTCCTGTTTTTGCAGGTAGGTATATCAGTTTGAAATGTGTTTTAAAAGATGCCCTTCGGTACTAGGAGCAGACTTATAGTAGCATCAAAAACCTTATTATTAACTATTTCGAGTAATAATCAATTCAAGTTTAAAAAAAAAATTTTCCTTGTGCCCCTCCACTGGGGCACAATGTAACATACATAGGGGTACAATGTAACATATATAAAAACAACCAAGTTGTACAATAAACTGATGAGATTGCTTTAGAAGTATGTCCAATAAAAGTGCTATGCTATAGTTCTATTCCAATAAAAAAATAATATAAAATCAAAGGGAAAATAATTCAAACGTTGAATATAGTAGTTAACCAATATTTAAATTAGTGAAGTCGATTCCAAAAGACATAAATTGTTTTTGGCATTGGGTTAATCCCGCAAAAACCGAGTTCTCCAAAATCATCTTAATGCTATTCTCAGCGACTATTAATACATCTGGAACTGGTGGCTCTACAAAGGTGTTATGATCTTTTTTCTGAAAAACTTCACTTTGAAATCTCCGCTCGTATTCTTTTCTTTTATAATAAGTCCAACGTAGAACTTACTCTTATGGCTGTTTAAAGTATATTCCACCAGTACATAATCATTTTTAATGGGTGACCTATCCAGATCTATGAATATTTGTCTTCATTATGAATGAAAATGTCTTCAATGGCGTCCAAGTAGTCATCAGTCTCAATATAATTGACTACATCTTCTTCTTAAAACAATTATAGAATACAAAATGCATAAAAGCATTTCAGTAAATATAAACGTTTCGAATAATGCTACTCAACTAGATAAAATATTGCAATTTTTACCTTAAAATCAAACGATGTCTGCACGTAACAATTTAGTTTTGTCACACAGAAACACAATTTCCTCAGCCGCGTCCAAACTACAACTGAGATTATAACGAAACAAAGATGACTAGTTCTGGTGTCGGCCGAAGCGCCACTGACAGTAACAGGTTCTCATTTACCCGCCAGAATTTGAAATACGAATAATGTGTGTTTCAACGTGTCCCGTGCTCCCCTACTTTTTAGCCGCAGATTTATTACCTTTCAGTTAACAATTTTAACTTTAGTTCTATATTTTTAATAGAATATTTCGCTACGACATCAGTTTTGGGTTTGACAGAAATAATGACAGCTGCTGTACCTTTCAGTTAACAATTTTAACTTAAGTTTTATATTTTTAATAGAATATTTCGATACAACAGTTTTGGGTTTGACAGAAATAATGACAGCTGCTGTACCTTTCAGTTAACAATTTTAACTTAAGTTTTATATTTTTAATAGAATATTTCGATACAACAGTTTTGGGTTTGACAGAAAGAATGACAGCTGCTGTCAATGTCAGAAACATAACCTAACAATTTCCTCTCGAACTTTACACTTGATTCAATTTTGAAATTGAATTATACAAATTCTAATTGACTTCTCAGTCTTTAATTTCAAATGTGTCAAACAATTAGAAGAATCAGGTAGGAAACATTTACTCCTTTTAGTTTTTAAACCAAATACACTTGACTTTCATTACTTAAATGAAAGGACGAGGAGATAAAGGACGTTGTATAAACCAAACATAGCGTTTTTGATGTTATTGTGGAACATATCCAGTGATTTATGCCAGTACGTCAACAGTGTCTTTTAATATATTGTGAGGTTGATATGTTTTTGAAAGTAGTCGAAGTTGAGTAGAAAGTTTACAGTATTTTGTTCTTTGAAGAGCGTAGACTTTAAGCACAAGCGATACGATTATTTACGAAGTCATTCATCTACGAAATTCTTAAAGAGAATACATAAATGTGTCAGATTTAAACGAGATATTTACAGAAAATGTACTAATATGTAGGAAGGTTTGAAATTTGTCCATTGGATACTAAAATATTTGTTATTTTCAAAAAAAAAAAATGAAAAACACATAATTAAGTCATCGATATGAATCATATTAAAGGTGATACAATTTTAGATGTATATTTTTCCTGTTTCTTTTGCCCTTATTTTTCCCTGAAAATGTATCGTTCAACAACTTGATTAGCCACAAAATGTTCGCCATTTGTTATATATAATTAAATCTAATAGGTATCTAGCAAGTTTTTGTATGCAAAAATGAATAAATCATTTATATTTATCATGGTATTGGCGCCGGAAGTAAATTTCATTCAATATTCTTTACTGCCTGCCTTGCATAATAAAGAAAAATGCTTCTAAAAATAATTGGCACTAAATCGGGTCAAGTACGAGTCCCTACACATTATATTTCGACTTTCCAGAATGATTTCAATTTATCTTACTTCAAGAGAATTCTCACGCCACACAATGGTTATTATTTTGCTCTATTCGAACCAAATTTTTGTATATCTGGAAATACGGCATGTTATGAGGAAATTGTAATTGCCAAATCACAATTTAGGCCCACCTTCTCAATACTGTTATGATTTTTATTTCAATGTCTATTTAATTTATAATGTCTTATTCTTATCTTAATTCATTAAAAGGCACAATAATTTATATCAATTTATTTAAACGAATAATACACATAATTTATTTAGGCGAGCGTAACAACAATATCGCGAGCGCGAATCTTTTTTATTAACTGTCCCTCCATAACCAAAATTCCTCTATAAATATAAAGTCCTGTTATTCGAGAATGAAAACAGTTGTTTCTCGAAACACATCGAACATAGACCGCTGTTTTGCTGAAAGGCCTTCTAGACAGAGCGGCGAATTGTTCTCAGAACCGGTATGGTTAAATCGGCTTGTCTCCAGAAGGTTCGAATTGTTGTTTTTATTACAAAGGGGGACCCATCGTGTGTCAGGTAGGCATTACCTAAAAAATACGTGAATGAATGAAAATATTAGTAATAAATATATTTACGGTTTTGGGTCAGAATTTATCGTAACAATACCGATGTTTCCTCCGAATTTGGTCTTCAGCAATAGCTGATAACTTCTCTTCTTGTTTGCTCTCTAGTCACTAGGCAGAAACATCTGATGAGTAAGTTAACAAGAAAAAGCCATTCTCTTTTGTCCATCTACGGTAGGATTTTTGCGGTCCATCTGCAGCAGGCGAATCAAATTATAATCTATTTTAATTTCCTTTCCAAAAACTGTACTATTTTTCATGTCGGTACCACTTTTGGTATGGTTTAACATGTTCAAGGTGCAGATTTACCTCATCGCACAATCTCTTTCAAATTTAAGCACTTCTCGTACACCATTTTTAAATAAGTGATCAACTTAGCCATTATTTACCTGTATATTTAAGGTATATTAATTTATTAATGATATATTTAAAAAATAACATTGACCCAATCAAATTTTAACTGGTATAAAGATAAATATATATAAAAAAATCAAAAAGGAGCATTTCTTTTACCTTCTAGTCGATACGATACGGTCAGGGGTTCTAATATATTTTTAAATTATTATTTTTGTTGTAAATTTTCATAGTAATCAACTGTACACCTATTAACATACCATTTAACTACAGAAAAAAGATTAATCCACCCATTTTTGTATTCTCAAATCATGTTTGTGAAATAATTTTATATCCCATCTGAATATATTTACACAATGTACCCAAACTAATGATGTCAGCTAAGCCTATAACGAAGTATTGCATTTAGTCAATTTTGACAAAAGTATTTATATACTATTAATGTTTGACAAACTTATTTAAATGTTAACTTCTACCAACTTGTATTTAAATATTACTCAACGAAGAAATGCAATAATAAGTCTTGGTGAACCTCATCAAGAAATGATTTAGTCAATTTTTTTTTCTCTGCTTATTGTATCAATAAGTTTGAATTCGTAGGTATTCAGATGTGACAAGGTTAATTTTTTTCATTGTTATCTATGTCTTATACTAAAACAAAGTTGTGCGTATTTGCAACAAGACAGTGAACCGAGTGTTGTCTATGATGCGAAAAACAAAAAAAAGTCGTAAAGAAATTCGAGAAGACTGATATTTTGATGACTAATATAAAGATATCTTAAATACTTTGACTACCCAATTATTAACCAAGCTTCTCGCGCAGGTATTAAAAATGCTCATCTTAACGGCATTAGTTAAGTAAATGTTGAAATTGAACAGTGGAGTCTGCTGGTATAGCAGATAACACTAACATCTTGCACGTACGCCACTTACGGAATGCTGATCTTCCAATTGTTTCGCCGGCTACCACCTTATTATAATTATAAGCTGCAACTTCTCATCGTTAAATATCTGGAGGTATTTTATATTTAGATACAGGAAACGCCAATTATAATGAAATTCTTTTGGGCAGGTTTTATAAGGCCTTATTTTAGTGGCATTTGCCAAACTTCGAATCCTTTCGCGAGTAACTCGAGGCGAAAATAGGACATTGTCAAAATTGGCGTTTTCTGTAGGTTGCATAGAAATTTCATTCCCTCAATTCCAATTAAACTGAAACAATAAAAATGCAAGGGAAAGAGCACTCTTGCCACTGGTGTTGTGTAACTTTAGATTACCGTAAGGCATTATCGAGGCTAAAGTGAAATGAAATCTTGAGCTACAAATACATAACTATTTGGTTATCTTTAAATAATCTCAAGCTGCAACCACAGAATGTAGCTGCAACCAAAGAATTGTTACGATTTTTGGTCACCTAATTAAATAAATGTTATAACATAATTCTGGTTCAATTAACTGTTTTGTTGCACGTACAAGCACATCAATATTTTCAAAATATGAATGAAAATGTTCATCATCACGCCAAAATTTTCTTCCAAGAAACTGTGATGCCATTATATCGTTATTTTTGGTTTAACCAACTACTTATATGATTTTCAATTATAACTGGAGAAGGTTTTGGTCAAATGTAACTTGATAATTATTTTATAAATTGCGGGTATCATCACATTACTTTTTGATATACATTATTGCATTTTGTATTCATTTTTGAATAATACAAAATCATATTATCACTAGAAGCTTCATATTTTTTTAATTTACATTCTTGATAATCTCCCACCTGAACGGCAAAGCCAAAAAACAGAAAATTCTGGTAAAAAGAATGAAATAGAAGTACAGTTTTTGGAGTATATTACAATAATTTATAACTAATTCTCTAATCAGTTATAAATATAGATGGAAAAAAGTCACTATGTGCCAAAATAAGATGGATATTTCACCAATACGATGTTATGAATACCTAAACCCCACTAGAGGCCGTATGTTTATGACGAATGAGTTATAGGATTATCCGTCTTCAGTGATATCATTCAAAATTGACGGCTATACAAAATTATAATTGTAGGATGGCAACATGTTCGGTTTTTCACCCCAGAGAAGAGATTTAGCGATGTAAATGAATTTATGCACTAAAACATCAGCTTAAGTAGATGAAACATGTTAAAAAAAAGATTCCCACTCATATTGAAGCGGAACTAAAATTGCTGACAATGACAGAAGCCAAAATTGACAACAGACAAACAATTTGTCGCTACTTTGGAGTAGAGCATTTATATATGTCTATTGCATAGAATAGTATGGAGTATAGAATCTAAATAAGTGAAAGATTAAACAGAATAATTTAGTTGATACAAGAGTTGAGCGCCAACTATTTTTAGAATAAAAATAGTAAAATAAAAGAGAAAGCAATGAATAAAATCAAAAGAAATTGGTATAAAATAATTAGTTGAAAAAAATAACAAACACGTGACGATTATAATGTTATAACATATGCACGATTTGTCATATATTCACGCAATGTCGATTCTGGAAACCTTCCCGAAATTTTGGATATGAAAAAAGCTACAGCCTCGATTAATTGTTTCAAATATACTATATTAGGATGACGAGATTTACTAGTGATAATTATCAAACATTTCTACTGATTACTTTTAGATGTTACAATGTATATAAATATCCGCAATTTATTGTGATCTTGTTTTGATCTGTTCATATGTACTTAATAAGAAAAAATCATCACTTTTATCGTTTTCGTTTTTTTTTTAATTTCGTGTATTTTATCAACATTTTCAGATAGCACAAATATCATTACGTAAATTATGATTATTATACTCTGCTTTTGGTGCTGTTTTATGTTTAATAAAAAAGTGTAAATAATTTTTTATGTATATAAGCTATCAATAACGGGGTCCAAACTGAAGAAGACATGTTTTAAGTAACGAAAGAACATTAGAAAACATTTTTAAATATTTTAGAGGTATGTTTTTATAAACACCTCATATTTTTACGTAGTAGGCTTCAAGTTATAGTTTTATAGGTAGAAAAAAAGTACTACGCACAAAGCAAACTATTTTTTAACATCTAATATCATGTACGTAATTTTTATTTGGCAGTCTCTCCTTGTATTTTCCATATTCGCGTATCTTAAGCCATCTGGTGCTAGTTTCTCTCTGCCTTTTCTTTCATGTCGTCGATCCATATTTTTTATGGTCTTCCTATGTTTCGTTTATGCTCTCTTGGTCGCCATTGTATTAGTCTCTTTGTCTACTTCTCTTCACTCTCTCTTGTCATATGTTCCGCCCATTCTCACTTAGATTTTGCGATAGTTTCGATAACATGATCTTGAAATATTCAGCATAGTACTTTAATCTGATGTTACAAGATACATAAAAAAAGGTAAAAACTTACAGTGGCTTGTGGGCTTGTATACCCACTGCAATTAAAAATTACCCATTATGCAGTAAACTAATCTTTAGTTTTGATTTACCTCGTACTATTTTAGTCCATATCCAAAAATGATCAAACATCGCCCTATCGACGAAAAGCCGGTAACGACCAGCTGACAGCTCCGCTGACCGGTCCACCATCAGATCTTAAGCGAGAATAAAATCAAAAATGCGCGTCTCCGCGGTGTAATTCACACAATTTTTAATCTTAAGTGCATCGACATTTTTTTCGATGTAAATATTATTCCATGTGACGATTCTAAGACGCATTTATTACAGAGAAATCGTTATTCGGTGTACTTAATATTGTATAAACAAAACACTCATAATATGTCTTTTGGTTCGAAATTCTAAAACGTAAATTAAAGCCCTGTGCAGAATGGGGTTGGAAATACGTGAATTAAAACATCGTTTTTTTGGATCGTTACAAATTATGATGCATTTACTATTACTATTCCTCATATGTACCAACCTGATAAAGTAAAAAAGTACGAATTCCGCACATGTTTTCTACATACTTGTAAATTTAATAGAGTTCCCAAAAAATTAACAAAAAAAATTATTTCAGCAATTCTCAACTGTCACTGTGGAATATAATCTACACACACATATATATATAATATATATATATATATATATATATATATATATATATATATATATATATATATATATATATATAATATATATATATATATATATATATATATATATATATATATATACATTGATAATTTATGTTGTATTACATGAGACTATACTTGGAGCATGCCTTGATATACTACTTAAAAAACCGTTTACAACTAATTGCTTCTTCACTTTCGACCTCAATTACATATAATGCATTTCGTCCCTTTAATATGTGTAACCTTAAGTAATATAAATAACATTACTCCTTCAAGTATTAGGTGGTTGGAAAAATCCTTGAAATATTTTTGAAAATAAGTGAAAACTTTCCTGACTTGTACAGTCTGTTGAAAAGAAGTGATAGTTATAGTTGGAATCTCTAGAAATAGTTTTTTCTTACAAAGTTCGTTACTATTTATTGATTACTAATTTCTTATTAAAACAAAATTTGTGAAGTAGTCTTCAGGTTATTAAATATTGATTAAATTAGTTTTACTGTACATAGAAATTAAACACAAACATAAATATTTGCTACTTTAAGTATTAAAGTAATCTTGACCGTAATATTACCGGTTGGTACACACCAGAGATCCGCTGTCCATGTCTCTCTTTCTGATCTGATCTCGGTCCGAGATATTCTCCTCACATTCAGTCGATCATGTGTCTTTTTTCCTTAGTCAATGTAAAATCGTTAAATTTTTTCAGATTTAAGCTTGCTATCTACTCGTTTGGATGAAGATTGTGAAAAAGTCGAAAATGAGAAGAATAAAGTGTAATTTTAGAGCAGTTTGGTAAATAGAAAAGAATCTCCCTATGGAATCAACATAAAGCAATGCGAAAAATATGTATTTAAACCGATTGATCTCATTATTTAAAGTGGTTAGGGAATTAAACAAAGTTGTTTTCATCTTTTTGGCTCAGAAATATTAATTAACTTTGATTAAAACATGTAAAACTGTAAACATTAAACCAGAGTCGCACTTTCTTCTCAAATTAATGTGAGCGAGGTGAAAAGTTGACCGAGGTTATTCATGATAATATTTAATAACAGTTGGCATGAATAATTCGACAGCATGACCGAAAACTTGATGACACGGCTACAGGACACACCCACTGATCAGTGTGACCTTTAGCTTATCTTGGAAATGAACGTAGTATAGATCTAGACGTTACATTGTCTTGTCAATATCTTGGCCATATTTCATTAATTAACATTAAATATTTCAATATCGCTATGAGTAATGGAGTTATGTGACAGTGTTCTCTATTTAGCGGGTCTTTCTTTGTTTCTCTTAATCAAAAATGTTATACATTTTACGAACCTGGGTTCTGAAAGGGTTATATATTTCAAACTAAAATATTCCTAACAACACATTCTCGGAGTATATATTCACCTATGTATTACTTATTTTCATATACATATAAATATAAACTGGTGCATTTCAATAACAAAACCAACGATTTGTTAGTAATAACATACTCAGTCAAGGTTGGATTGTAAAATGTGTAAAAATCTAGACACGTAACATTTTGTTTATGATTAAAGCATCTCAAAATCTCGTTTGTATTGTATTAACGCACATATTCTAGCTCATGGAAAAATAGTCAGCAGCTGAGACGTGATGGTGACTGAATTTGACCCTAACCATGTGAGCGCATGTTTTTTTTTTTATAATTTTCGTTATAATTCCTGTAGAGTCCCGACAAGTATCAACACTCTTCGCTCTTCATAGCTTAAAAGGAATTTTAACTGATCAATAACTGAAGTAACGATTTTTGTTGGAAAAATAGTACGAATTCGTTATAGTCTTAATGGTACTGTATAAAAAATTCATCTTAAAATTGTTAACTGCGTAGCTTTCTGTGATGTCAAAAATATTTCAATGAACGTCAAAAGTGATATATAGGGACTGTAATAAAGTATAGGAATAAAGTTTACCTAACGATGTATAAAGTATTTATTTTGATTAGTTTTAAGATAAATCTTAGGTTTTTTAGTGGTATTACTATTAAAATGTTGTGTATATATATTTTGCTTCGAGTATTGTTTTAGTGAAATATTGAGAACAATCGATAGTTTTGTTGCAGGTTAAAATAAATATATACAAAAATTAATATTGTTTTTCTATACCCTATAGGTTTATAACAAATAGAATCATAAGCCTTTTCATAAGTAAGGTGGGAAAACGACAATTTATGCTTTCGGGGGAAAAAACTTTACAACTGTTCATACACAACTTTAATAAGCAAAAACATGTATTGAAATATTATCATTCATTCAAATATAAGCCAAATTTTAGTTTATAAAGAAAACTCAAAATTGATATGGGAAAAAATACCATAAATCCAGAAAGTCATAAATGGAGAACAGCTCCCAAAGGAATGAACGGAAGCATATATGACATCTATATTTAAGAAAGGAGATAGAAAACGGTGAAAAAACTACAGAATAAGCGTAATATCATCAATAGGAAGATTATATGGGAAGATACTGCGAGAAAAGATAGAGCAAGCGATAAAAGGCAAAATCGGGGAGGATCAGGCAGGCTTCACGGCAGGAAGATCATGCATAGACCACATATACACACTGGAACAACTGTTGGAAAAGAAAAAAACAAAAACTAGAGATATACATTTAGCATTTGTGGACCTGAGAAAGGCGTATGACTCTGTACCAAGGTCAGAACTATGGGAGGCAATGTACAAATTAGAAATACAGACGGAACTCATAGAAGCTACAAAAGCTCTGTATAAAGAAAATAAAGTGTCCATTAAAATGGGAACAAGAATCGTAGGAGACTTCATCACAACAAAGGGGCTCCTGCAGGGTTATTCCACATCTCCAACCCTATTCAAAATATACTTACGAGAATGCCTTGACTACATGGAAAAGAAAATGCGTAGGCATGGGAGTACCGGTACGGAACGAATACCTATATACGTTAAGCTTTGCAGACGATCAAGTAGTAATTGTACAAGACCAAGACGATCTCAGCTACATGATGAAAAATCTACAAGAAGAATACCCTAAGGCTGGTCTAGATATTAACCTCGCGAAAATAGAGTACCTATCTACAAGTGAAAAAATCAAAGGAAAGGATAAATTCAAATACTTGATTTATAATCACGAAAAAGGCAACAACAGAGGAAAAAATTACACAAAGATTAGGACAAACAAGAACAGCAATCCGACATCTTAACTCAGTATGGTGGGATAGACACCTAAATATGAAGACAAAAGCACAGATTTATAAAACATTAGTGCGAAGTATTATGACATGGGGCTGAAAATTGGATCATAAACAAGAAAAACAGCAGTAAGATAGTAGCAACAGAGATGGAATCCCTGCGAAGATGCTCCAGAGTAACAAGAATGGATAGAAGAAGTAATGACGAAATAAAGCAAAGAAAATCAATACAAACAGACATACTAACATATAGAACAAAAAAGACTAAACTGGTATGGACATGTAAGAAGAGCTAGCGACAGCAGATGGATAAAGAGAATAACCGAATGGAGCCTCATAGGAAGGAGGAAAAGAGGACAACTCCGAAGATCCTGGAGAAACGAAGTAGACGATGCCATGAGTAAGAGAGGTTTAGACGATGGAGAATGGGACAACAGAGAGAGATGGAAACAGTTGAGCGATGGAAGACAGTGAATACTGTAGAATCTCTGATATATATATATATATATATATATATATATATATATATATATATATATATGACGAAATATATTATAACTATATATTATAAACTTAATTATTATATAAACTAAATATAAGATGTTTAAAAATAAAATTTAAGTATACTTTAAATGAATTGATTAACAATTAACGTTAAAAATTAATATGACGCCAGTATAAATAGTAATGACGTTTTCGTCACGACACGAACTATTTCGTGTCGTGACTATCCGCTCTGCATTTTACTATAGAAAAAGAAAATAATACAACGCATAAAAGCATCGCAAAAAAAATGGTGTCGTCACTTTGCTCTATAGGTTGCTCAGTCTGTGTTAATATATATATTAAGTCTATTGTCTATGGGTCTATGGTTAAGTATACGACCTAACATTCATTGAGTTGGTGGTAAATTTTAATGTTTTATTACAACGAGCGTTAAAATTTGGGAATCTTGGAGCTTCTAACCCCATATGTAAGTAGTTAAGCGGTAATTTCGAATTTCATCAACAGTTAAGAAACGGCGAGAATTATCTGATAATCACAATGAGAGTGGTCAACAAGAATCATGCGGTAGGTACATGTGTTTTATATCTGTGTATAGAATATAGCGATGTAAGCGAAATTACAATAAAATATGAATATATCTTGGGGCCGATTAAGAGGTAGTTATTGAGAGAAGTTTCTTGTGGTAAATGAGCTGAAGCATAAAATTTAATCCTAAGTTTTGAACTGAGCCTATTAGGTTTTTCACAGTTATCTTCGGTAATCGGTGATACAGAATTTTTCTATGCTGATGATGCAGTGACAATACCTAAAAGATGAGGACAATCTTTAGAGACTACAACCACTACTACACAAATAGTAAGAACTACAGATATTAAGATCCAAAGATCATTTACCTACTGGCAAAATACTTGGAGATATTGAGATAAAGTGTGAAGCAACGATATCCTGTGTAACATCCAAAACGTTGTAAAATGCTCTAGAGAAAAAGAGCATGGAGAGACTACGTTAATAGAATGGGTGATAATAGACTTGCAAAGGAAGAGAAACCGAATACCAGAGACCACCCGGAAGACTCCTCAAACGCTGGTACGCAAGTTGAACATGGGAATCCCAGATCTTAACATAAAAAAGTTAATAGCTAATAATTTAACATAATATATATTAATTCTAAAGCGGTACCACAGAATAATAAACAATCAGAATACCCACTCTGCTTGTCAAGATAAGTGCGCGCATCTCGTTCGCGCATGCGGAATCAGCCACGTTTTAAACGGAACCAGTGCTATTCAGTGAAATTTTAAATGATGTGCATAAAAAAATTAACCCGGTTTAATTTATTTACGGCAACCATAGACATAATATGCACTATTTTATTCCTACTTTTCTGAGAGTAGGCATTCTGATTGTTATTCATTCTGTGGCGGTACTAATTTCGCCAGGTCGACTAACAGTTCTTTAAAAACACTAATTCTATCACTAAATCTTATTTATATTTTCGTCAGTGTATCAAACAATTCCTATTCTAGGCATACATTCCGTTAATTGAACGAATTTGAGAGTTATGTCAACGTGGTTATGTGCTGTGAATTTGACAATTGTTTGACAAGACAGGACTTATTTTGGTTTCGTCCTTAAAATAGGGATTGGTAGGGAGTAGGGAATTCTACTCGTCCAATGACGATATTATACGTAATTGGTTTCGTCTGACACCATCTGACATGATCTGACACCAACCACAGTATATACCACAAATAGTAGTGTAACTGGAATAAGAAAGGTGGGGAGAGTGAGTTGCATAAGTCCAGCCGTTTGTAATGGCGATGTCGCTTCTAGACGTTAAGTAGGGGCTTGACATACCAAGAGGCGTACGACGTTGATGTAAGTGATGTTGCCATAGTTTCACTAGTTTTGCATATTTACCCAAATAATGATTATATCATACACTCTTTTCCAAAAAAAAAACAAAGCAAAGCAAAAGCATGTAGCAAATTCTACTAAAATCACAACTTAAATTTACAATAACTTATTTTTAAAGAATTTTGGGTATCTAACGAAAAACAAATGTGTTAGTGGCAACATTGTAATCCACGCCTTGGCTTTTAGTTTGCCAAGGCGTGGATTACAATGCTGCCACTAACACATTTGTTTTTCGTTAGATAGATAATCTAATAAACATTACTAAAAGAGAAGAAGATACAATACCAAAATGGTATAGTATTCCAAATCGCAAAAATCAAAAGCATATTTTTTGTGGATGGGTCAAAGTTAGTTAAAGTTAGATATTTTACGAAGGACTGTTAAACATTCTGAGGATTAGGAGTTTATTTTTACAAGCACGAGGTAAGAACAGCACCTAATGTACATTTTGCTTCTGTAGTTAAATTACCTTTAAATCTTAACCAACATAAATCTTTTATTTATATACTATATATATTTTAAAATCATTAAAACTCTTATAATTGCATTCCTAAAAGTTGCCTTATTTTATAAAAAAGTCATACATTCTTAATTTTAATATTTCATTATTATAGACTTTCATGAACCTTCTACTTCTGAGCAATAGTTACATATTAATTTGTGATGATCCTGAAGAATAAGATCGCAGAAATGCTAGAGTTTACACTTTATTATCTACAGATGGTCCTTTAAGGAAGAGTATTTGAGAAGGTATGGAACTTATAACAAACCACTACTAATGAATATAGAGGTATCTATATTTGTTTATCAATAGGAAGATCTTCCACACGATTGGAAGATTAAATGAAGATTGGTGGAAAAATCCCTACATGAAGTTGTTCATCTCGTACAGGATCGCAGCCAATGGAGACAGCAAGCTAACAATATTTAGAGTGTCCCCATCCACGCCCTGACAAGGTCTTAGTTACTGAGGACAAGGAGGATATTTGTTGCCAATACTTTACCAAAGAAAATTATACAAATAAACAAGTTGATATAAGGTTGAATGCTCGAATAAATGAACTTTGATAAAATTCTCTTATTCTCTCTCCTGTTGCCGACCAGAATGTAGCTTCGACTATTTTTAGACCATAATTGACGAAATGCCTGAAGATGTTCTAGGAAACGAAAGTACTTGGGCAAGATTTAATTAATAAAACTGTGCTCGATATCTGCCTTTCATTTTATCAAAGTAAAAATAAACTAGTGCCAAGATATCTGTGTTTTATTTTGTTGTTTTCGGAACTCCGGTTTGTTAATGTAATGGAAAACAGATATAGTTATAAAATAATAAGTAAAAACTTTCGTGTACCATATTATATACTCTCTCTATCTGATATTACCTTATACATTTATATATAAAAATGCGTAAGTGTATACTATATTTCTTATTGGTATAAAATAAGTTTTTATTTATTTTACTAAAAGCCTACTTTTTGAATGTTGCCGCCTAAAATTCAGAGCATTTTTTTAAATTGCACTCCTAAATTTCAGAACCTATGTTTTAAATTTGCTGCCAAATAAAATTAGTTTCGGCCCGTCCGCATTCGGCGCTAGAAACTCTCCTAAATCTTTCTATGGGACGTACCTTACTACTAGAGAGCTATCTGCTTATGTGCTTATGCTTATGTACTCTGACACTGACTGACATATCGAGGTAAACGATAATAAGAATATTTTAACATATTCAGGTAAATATATGTGATTTCCCTTAATAGATTTGATTAGATTAATCATTTATTTGTTTTATCATAATGACATTAATTTGTTTTGAACATTTATCTTATCTATCTAAGGTACTGTTAGTTCAAATGAGATAAATATTTAGGAGTGAATCACCTAAAAAGTACTTATAAATAAATAGCTGATATAGCATAATCACTTTTTACTTTATAAATTACTTTTATATTTATAAATTGAATTTATGCAGCTGTATTAAATTTCCGAGAATATCATTTTTTATAATAAAAAAATATAAAATTCTGAATTCTATTTATGGAGTCATAGCAAACAGTTAATCATAATTTTATATAGATTATTATAGTAATAATATAAAAAACTGGAAAGTAGGTAGACATCAAGTGGCTAATTCAGTATTGAATAACTTGATACATAACATTTTTGAAAGTGTATTTAGGTCATTTACCTTCTTCAAAATTGTCTCTAAAAAGTTTAAACATCAGATTATGAAGGAAGTGACATTTGTAGAATATTTCTGTATGCAAAAAGGTTATTCAATTTGATATAGATTTGTAATGCACCAATGATTTATTACACTATTATTGGTGTTTTAATTGTTCTCAACATACTCTGTAATAAAATATCTGTATAATTTACAGCTATGACAAAACAATGCTTTCTATGAGTCAGTTTTTATTTTATAAACTTTGATAAACAATAATAAGCTATGTTACAAAATTCAGATTTTGAGAAAATTATGGTTAAAGTTTTTCATTGTAAACTTTTCTCACATGTACTTTTATTAGACAAAAACTTTCTTTGTCGTTACTAATATATGGAATGTTATTGACAAAAAAATATCAACAAAAAAATTATGTATCAAAAAATTTGAAAAAAAAACAGTCCAAACACCTTCATCCACTGTAGAAGTATAGAAAAAGTAGAACAACAACTACTGTTTTATACAAGAATAATGTATTAAAAGAATAACTTATCTAACTGGTTAACAAGATATTATTGCTTAATATAAGGTAATAACAGTTTAATGATACATTGTTTGTTTTCTAAGATTGGTTCATAGAAATATCAATATTCTGGTTTTACAAACTTAAGCTGTTCTTGGAGATTTTTTCTTTTTTCTTCAGAGATAGTTCAATATTTCTCCCGAATTCTTTCGATTTCAATATTCTCTGGCGCGCTGTTGTTCTATTCTTATTTTGAAGAATATTTACTTTTCTAAATGGAACTGTTTCGTCATATGATTCCTTATACAAATAGGAACCATACTCATCTACTCTTATCCATTTAATTCCGTCTCTAAATCTGACTGTTTCATTTAGTTCATCATTTTTTCTATTAATAAGATGAAGTTTTTGAGGTAGATCTACAATCCTTCTAAAGTGTTGAGTCATATCGATAAGTTGATTTATTCGGCTAGCTTTTGAAATTATTTCCCTGTATACTGTGTTATGTTTTCGTAAAACCTTCTCTATTCTTCTGAAATCTGTGTCACAGTCTAAGTAAGTATGGCCAACCTCAGGAAATTTGTGGTCAATACAACGGAAGTATCGCTTCAAATAAGATACTGCTAAAGGCAAATAATGATCAGATAATCCTTTTTGGTGATGCTTTTGTCAACTTCAATAATATCTGAGTAGGGAACTGCATATTTCGGCACTTCCTCTGTTTGCAAGATCTTCGGTCCAGGTACAAAAACATCCTTTGTCTAGGTCTTTTGTTGTAATATGCATCGTAAAATTGTAAAACCACATTTTGGAAGTTAGGTCTTCGTTGTTACTTCATAAATATCATTAATAAATACACTACATAAAAAAGGTGATGTTATTAAGATGGAGAACTATAGACCAATAAGCCTTCGTCCATCATTCTCAAAAATATTCGAAGAAGGAATATATTTCAGACTACAAAACTTTTTTACTACAAACAACTTATTTAGAGGTTCACAGCATGGTTTTCTCTCAGGGAGATCTGTTGAGACAGCTACCTATTATTTTTTATCAAAAATTTTAGAAAAACTGGAGGCAAAGATAAAAACCATAGGTGCTTTTTTGGACTTATCTAAGACTTTCGATAGCCTAGATCATGTTCTTTTATTACAAAAATTACATATTTATGGAATACAGGGACCGGCATTAAAATGGATAAAATCATTTCTCCCAGATAGGTCGCAAAAGGTATGCCTGGAGAAAAGGGGATGTAAGGTTTACTCTGAACCAATAAATTTAAAATTAGGCATACCACAGGCTAGTGTCCTGTGGCCTTTTCACTTTTTGGTCTACATAAACGACCTTCCAAATGTGGTGGTTAGTAGTTCCTCAAACCTTGTAAATTTCGCTGATGACTCAAATGTGCTTTTTGGGAAAAAACTTCAGAAACACTCCTCGTAGTGGCAGAGCAAATTCTAAGCAAGGCTGAACAGTGGTTCAGTGAAAATCGGTTGTTGCTTATTACTGATAAGACAGTTTTTGTCTACTTTAGAACCAGCCAGTCACGAGAATAGTTTCCAGATACAGTTAATTTTCTATCACAAAACACGGAACCTGCTAGATCAGTTAAATTTCTTGGTATTTATATTGACCAGAATCTGAATTGGGGGGAACAAATACAAAATACAACAAAAAAACTGAATAGAGCCTGCTACTCATTAAGAGTGTTAAAGAGCTATCTAGACCAGGGGATTTTAGTATCAGTATATTATGCAAACTTTTATTTTGTTATGCAATATGGAGTAAACTTCTGGGGTGCTGCAGTAGATAGCTCAACTGTCTTTATAGTCCAAAAAAGGCAGTCCGGGTGATCTTAGGACTAAAGGCGAGAGAATCCTGTAGAGGCTGATTCAAATCACTCAATATACTCACTTTCTCAGGCATCTATATATTTGAATGTATTATGTTCCTTTTTAAAAATTTTTCTTTGTTTTATCACCTGCTTTCCAATCATGAATATAATACAAGAAGCCTTAATTTGAATTTGCCACTTCAAACATTGTCTATAGTCTTAAGAGAGAGGTTTTTCAACACCTAGTTGACATTGAGCCCTATACTGTGGCGGAGTGCCTGGCCTATCCTTCTCCTTGGATCAGCATATTTAATATATTTTAATGTGTGATGTCAATATATTTTATATATTTTTTTAATCTGTAATTAATAATGTGACGTTATTTGCTCAATCATGTTTAAAAATTTATGCAAATCAAAATTTACTCTACTCTACTCTAAATAAGTTAAACAGAAGAGGACCCACATGTGAACCTTGTAGGATCTATGAACTGAACAACATAGGAATCAAGAGTGAACCCTTTATAAAAACAAACTGAAATTTTTCATCAAGATAACTGCTTAACCATGAAATAAACTACTCAGGAAAGCCAATCAATCTTAATTTAAAAATGAACAAAGAATGGATTACTGTGTCAAAGGCCTTCGAGAAATTGATATAAATGTCCACTTGTTACCCACCCTCGAAAGCCCAGACAATATGGTCATGATACAAAAGAAGGTTTGTAGATGTAGATTTACCCTGCCTGAATTCATATTACTCAATAATCAAGAGATTTCTACAATGCCAAGTGAGATATTTGTTTAAAATTAGTTCAAAAAGTTTAGGGATGGCAGATAACATACCAACAGGCCTATAATTTGTTATATTGTCTGTCACAGTCTTTAAATACTGAAGTTACATAACTGTCACGCCACATACTAGGGAAGGTGTGCAGTCTCAATCATAAATTAAATATAGTGCCCTTTTGGTAGTCGCCTTGTTTGTTTTTTCTATCTGAATATATTCGTTATATCCTCCCCTTTTATTTGCTATGTCGCATGTTAGGATTCGACCAGTTGTTTATTTTGTAGTCAGCCTAAGGCCTTCTGTAAGTCAATAAATCAAAATTTGTCTTCTAGTAAATCTATTTTTATCTATAGTGCCCTATGATATCTCGTATGTCACTATATGTTCAGTGCCACTATATAACCAAGTTGTTTTTTGTTGCCCTTGTAATGCAATAATTTCTCTATTCATGGAACATGTCTAGGCTAACTAGAAATTACAGTTTGTTCATATTTTTAATACTTCTTAAATTTCACTACATGAATATAAAAAATATATTTTTTTGTAGACATGGCGGTAGACAGACAAACGTTGTCTCCGTTTTCCAATGAAGATACATGCAAACGTTTGATCTACATAGCTAACGTTCGCCCAAAATATTACTGTGGTGGTCCAGATAAATATACACAAATTAAACCTGCAAAATTGCAATTCGTGAAAGAGATCATCGGTAGTGATTACAATCTGTTGCTTAAGACAATAGAATCAGTCAATGACGACCCATTAATACCATACCGAAAACAAATTTTTAATGTGTTATGTTCATCTATGTTATTAGAAGAAGCTACAAAAGCATGTAAAACAGATATAAGTACATTAATTCCAAAAATTATGAAATATGATGAGGATTTTTTCGACTATGTCCATTGCATGTCTGTGTCTAATAAACACAGGTTTTCAAAATCTGCAAGACGGGTTGTACGTTTGTATTACAAAGATAAAACACCTTCTCAACTGGCTCGGTACTATGCTAATACAATGAGCGTTCATGGCTGGACGCACAAGCGACTTATCACAGTATGTCACGTAAAAGCTGAATCTCCAGGTAAGTTTTTTTGTACAATAAATATACCATTAATTGTCCAAATACAAACTTGAAGTTCGAAGTGGTGTAATATATCTTATGATAAATAAATTAGTTTATTATATGTACAGATGTCCCAATGTCATTTTAGTAGTACTATGCGGAAATCAATAAGAGAACATGACAACAAAAATAGAAAATATTGTCCAGCTCTAGCTGCTGAGAGAAAAGGAGTCTCACTACCCTGGCTCATCAAAAACTACTGCCCATCTCAAGGTCAGAGACAAAGTGGATTTGGGCAGCCTGTACATTTGTACTATTCACGATGATGTTACAGTTTTGCCATTGCATGTTCGATTAGGTTTTATATGGCTAGAATAAACAATAATTGTTTATAGATTTAATGAAATATGCATAAAAAATGTCGAATTTAAGCTTTCATATTACAAACGATTTAAAACATCTTTTTTCCAATTACACAAATACGTTTTTATAAACTACACTAATTCAGCTACTAATTTCACCAAATTCCGTCTTCGTGGAAGTATTTTCCGTAACGTACAAAACTAGTATTGTGGTAGAAGGCCTATTCCTTGCTCCTATTAGTTTTCTTGGACGGCTCCTTTTTATGAGACCCCTTATTGTCAGAGATTTAGAAACTCTTTAAGTTTGTTGTTATTGCCATTACATCGGTCAATGTTTATCTTCAATTTTAGCGCACGAGGTAGTTCTTAGTTACATCATGAAGAAGAAATGTATCGACACAGACGAGGACGAAGACAAGAAGAACTTGGAACTTATGAAAAAATGCGACGAGCTAAGGAAAACTAGCGATAAAAAATTGGCTGTTCCTTTGATTACTGAGTTAAAAGCTTCTATGAAGTTGGTTGATGGACTATTGCGGAAATCAGTAGCGGTAAGTTTTCGACATCAAATTTATATTTTCATTAATGTGAAGTTTTTCCTACCGAACTTCTTATTCGTTTTCATGATTGTAGAAGGGTACTTTTAATATCTATGCTTTCTTTTCTTACCAATTCTGTATGTTATCGTTGTGCCAGCAAAAATGGACAAGCAAAAACGTTTAATTATGAACATGAAATTAGCTTTTTTGTTATAACAATGTTTTTAGAAACAAATTAAATATATACAAAATTTCTTATATATTATATAAATCTTGGATTATTAGACCAGTCACATAAAATTGTAATACATGTAAAAAGTAAAGTTATTCGTTTCAGAACGAATTCTTGAAAAAATTGGTACCCTGCTGTCGGACTATAAGGAGTGGTAGGAATTTTTATGTTGTTTAAATGCTTCCGACAATGACTATAAAAATATTCCCAAGCTCTGTGAATCCATTGTAGCACCCATTCTAGATACATGAACCTATTATGTTTTTTTTATACAAAAAATCTTATTAGTTAAGACTCGTTATTAAATAAATTGTAGATATGGATCGCCATAGTTCCGAATATGTCCATCAAAGAGATACTACAAATGCTTCCCAAATTGTACAAGTATGGATTTCTTAAGAAAGACAAGTCCTTTTATGTCAAAGTCTCAGAAATTTTAACGACCTCCAGCAAGGTGATAGAATGCGGAATTCATCCAATTGAAGTATTTATCCAGATGAAGAATTTTGAAAGCGGAGGAAAGTAAGTAGAACCGTAGATTCTTGTTATTATATGAAATGGAGTGTTCCTACTTAATTTAATCCAGTGATTTTTTTGTCGATTGATGGCGGTTGCAGAGTGGTGTTACCGGATTTATGTTACTATTGGTTAAATTGTCCAATTGAGTTACTATAGTCGGTTCGCTATATTTACGCGGACTTCGGATTAAAAATTTTATTGTAAGTACCCAGTTTTAATTACCTGCACTTTCGGGAAATATCAACTGGTCAAATGAAATGAAAAATAATCCATAACTTTTTTTAATTAAATAATAATGGAAAATCTTTTATATAATTGACAGTATAATAAGGAGAATTACTTCATTAATGGAGTCTAATGTGGCTAATATAAACCTAATAATAATTTTATATTACACTTCACACAGAAAATATGGTCTATGTATATTTGTTCCATGGAGAGAATTTCTAATGAAAAATAAATAAATTTAACTTGCCAACAAAAATGAAAATCAGTCATTATCATCAAAAATATCATAATCGTAATCATCATCACTGTCATCATCATTAATTGTTATTATGATTGGACTTATTTCGTTTATTTTATTTTCACGAGTCCACCAATCTTCTATTAGTTTCTCGCACTTGAATATACAGTTGCACCACACTTCTGGAGTTACAATTGAAAGTGCCTTTCGCCAAGTTTCCCGAACTGCGTCGTCACTATAACCGTTAGGCCCAATACGGTTGTCATAATATTGTTTTGCTATTCCCCATATATATTCGATGGGATTAAACTGGCAATGATACGGTGGCAGACGTAAAACTTGATGACCGTAACTTTCAATAATCTGATCCACAACAAAGGTTTTTGGTTTTGCGTGGATATTTGCCAAGCGTAATAATTCTGATTTTAAAATATGTTGTGTAAATGGTATATGTTCCTTTGTCAACCATTCTTTAATTTTATTAACAGTCCAAGAATTCGTTGGACTTTTGTTTAATACTTCAGAATGGAAAGGTGCATTGTCTAAAATAATTACGCTGGGCTCACTTAAACCTGGGAGAAGTTTTTCATGTAACCATTTTACAAACATTTCTGTGTTCATATTATCGTGATAGTCACTTGATTTTGATTTAGATGAAAATATTAAATCAGCACCTTCTATAAAACCCGATTTCCCTCCTGCACGTAAAATTATGTGTCGCTTCCCTTCTCCATCAGTATGTTTGATAGACTTTACGTTATCATCTTGCCATATTCTCTTAGTTGCACCCCTAGAAAATATCCATGTTTCGTCTAAATATATAAAATTTGCCCTTTCTTCTTTTAATTTAGAATATTTTCTTAGAAAGTTAATTCTTTTATGCACAACAGAACTTCTTTCACAAAGGGCTTTTCTGTTATCCTCCTTTTGAAATTTGAAACCCAAATTATGTATCACTTGCCATAGACTTGTTCTGCCAATTTCGTCAAATTTTCTATCTTTTAATTCCGAGAGAATTGTATTTAAGGTCACATGTTCCTTGTTGGCTCGCATTCGATAAATGGTATCACGAATTTCAAATTTTTTTCCATCTGGAATATCTTTCGTTTTCAATGATAGGCGAGTTTTTCGGTGATCTTCTTTCGGCCGTTCATTATTGCGATTTTGTAATACTCCTCCTAGTTTGGTTTCACCAATTCCTAGAGCATCACATACGCGTTGTTGAACAGATATTACCGATTTTAAAGGACCGCCATTTTTTTTTTCATCCGTAAAATACTTATGTACACTACAAATTAGACTATCTACATCTAACACACGTCTAAGCATTTTTAAATATTTCCACCAAACATACAATGTCATCACTGGCAAAGAATCAATTCAACTGCAATATTGTAACAAATTTATACCTACCCTAATGTTATTTTAATGTATTTTAAAATATGATCATTAATGCAGTTTTTACCTAATTTTCTGGGAAGTCGTTTACTGCAACTGGTTCTCAATGAGTCATTAGCATAATTTTGTTAATCCGAAACCCGCGTAAATATAGCGAACCGACTATATACTTGAATCCGCCTACACAGGCAGTTGGTTTCGTTGTCATTTTAGTTTTGCATATAGCCATAAAGCCAAAAAATATATAGACTTAAAGTACTTTATTGCTTTTCAAAATATGTCCCATTAAGATCGATACACCGTTGCATACTTTCAAACCAATTCTTCTTCTTCCTATGCCGTCCCCATTAACGGAGGTTGGCGACCACATTTTTAAAAGCTTCTCTTCTCTTTGCAACGTGGAATAATTCGTCTACAGTCATGTTTGTCCAGTCTCGAATATTTCGCAGCCATGACTTCCTCTTTCTACCTATTCCCTTTTTGCCATCGACTCTACTCTGCATGATGACCTGCAGAAGGCCATATTTATATGCAGTCTTGCGTACTTTTATTGTTCTCAACAATTTTTTGTCTCGACCCATCCTTCTCAGCACTTCCTCATTAGTGACCCTGGCAGTCCATGGAATTCTCAACATTCTCCGGGATATCCAAAGTTCAAAGGCTTCAAGCTTAACTATTTGCGCTTTTACTGTCCATGTTTCTACCCCGTACAATAGTTGCGACCAGACGTAACATTCAACAAACCTCAGTCTCAGCGCAGTATTCAGATTTTTGTCACAGAACAATTGCTTGAATTTTAAGAACGCTGCCCTTGCCATTTCTATTCGTACCCTGATCTCTTGGTCTGGATCTAATTCTGTGTTGATGTAAGCTCCCAGATATTTATATTTTGTCACTCTCTCTATTTGCTGTCCACCAAGAGTTAGTTGTTCATTATTTATTGGACTCCTTGATACTATCATAAATTTGGTCTTGTCTGTGTTGATGTCAAGTCCCATTTGAATCCATTCACTATTTATTGCATCTAATAAAGTTTGTAGTTCTTCTATACTCTCAGCCATAATTACCATGTCAAACCAATTGGTAAAACAGTTATTCCAGTCTTCAGTTGACACCTGTAAAATCGATGGTTTAAAGGCATCAATGATTTCTTCTGGCGACTGGAATCGCTGCCCACGCATTGAATTCTTTATTTTTGAGAACTTAAAGAAGTCCTTGGGACTTAGGTCGGAGCTATACGGTGGATGGTTTAACAATTCGATGTTTTGAAACTCCAAAAACTATTGTCTTTTGGGCAGTGTGAGCACTTGCATAGTCCTGATGTAGGATGTTTCGCCGTTGTGTGTTGCTTTGTCGAAGTTTCGCGATAACTTCTCGTAAACAAATGGTTATATACCAATCAGAAGTAAAGTTGCGACCATTTCCTTTCACACAGTTCGAGAACGGATCGCTTTTGTTGGGTTTTCCTCATCTTGAAACACCCACACATCGGATTGGCGTTTATTTTCCGATTCGTAGGAGTAAATCCAAGATTCATCGCCACTAACAATACTGTAAACGTGTTTTGAGCTTTTTTTGTTAAACCGTTTCAACGTTTTTCGACACCAATTGACGCGAACCGCTTTTTGATCTATGAGCAAATGGGGGATCATACGAGAAAATAACTACGTAACACCCAGTTCTTCGTGTAGGATCTTTTGGATCGAGGTCTTTGAAATGCCCAAAGAGTCTTCTATTTCACGGTATGTTACACGGTGGTCATCCTTAATTAGCTGACGAACTGCATCAATGTTTTGCTGTGTGACTGTTATTTTGGGTTGTCCTGGCTTGGATTCGTTGCCGAGACTGGAGCGACCACGTTGAAATTCACATGACCTCCAAAATTGGGATATCTCCCAAAATATCAAGATGAGACTGGTGAATGCCCTTGTATTCTCATTATTTCTATACGGGGCAGAGACTTGGACTCTTCGCAGACGCGAGCGCTAAAAAATTGATGCTTTTGAGATGTGGTGCTGGAGAAGAATGCTGCTCATACCTTGGACGGCTCAAAGAACAAACGTTTCCATTTTAAAGCAACTCGAGATTCAGAAAAGGGCATTCCACAATATGTTTGCGACGTATTCTGAAATTTTTCGGTCACGTGGTTCGCAGAGTTGGCGATAGTTTGGAGAGATTAATTGTTTCTAATTATGCGAAATGAATCCGCAATGTTTCGCTTCTAATTATGCGAAATTAATCCAGATATGCTCTCCTTCAAGCCATCCTGCAAGGAAAATATTTGAAAAACGAGGTCCAGAAAGAAGAAGAACATCTTGGTTAAAGAACCTCAGAATCTGGTTCAATACAACATCTGTGCAGCTTTTTCACGCTGCTGCAGATAAGATAAAGATTGCCACCATGATCGCCAACATTCGTAACGGGTAGGCACATCAAGAAGAAGAATTGTTTCTGGAAACGTTCTGGGAAGAAGATCAAGAGGACGATCACCAACTAGATGGTCCGACCAAATTAAGAATTCAGCTGGAAACTCATTCTGCGAAGCTCTCAGAGCAGCTGAAGATAGAGGCCAATGAAGAAAAATTGAAAGAAGTCACGATCCTAAATAATGGGGAAACTACAAGAGAGAGAGAGAGAGAGAGAGAGAGAGAGAGAGAGAGAGAGAGAGAGAGAATTGGTAAGGAGGCAAGCTAAGAGTATCTGCGCCTTGTGGAAACCTCGCATAGCAGGTGATAAAAGACGGAATACTAAATTGATGTTATAAATAACGCGCCCGCCTGTATAACGGAAAGGTTATACAGGCTAGTACAGCTACTATACATATACAATCAATTGCTTCAACAATTTTGTGGACAATTCTGTTAATCATCCATTATTATATTTTTTATGTACCCTTTTTTTTATTACTAGAGATAATCCACTTCCAGAGATTTAACTCCTTTTAATGTCTTCTTCTTCTTCTTAAGATGCCATACACCAAAGTGCGTAGGCGACTATCTCATTACTAGAATTCTGTTCTTGGCGGCGTGACACAGCTCGCCTGTATTGTGTATTCCTGTCCATTCTTTAATATTCCTTAACCAGGATAATTGTTTGCGGCCGGCTCCTCTCCTACCTTCGATCTTCCCTTGTAGGATTAACTGTGGTATTTCATATTTTGCTCCTCTCAATATGTGCCCAAGGTAACCAATCTTGCGTTTTTTAATTAATTCAAAGAGTTCTCTTTCCACGCCGGCTCTCTTAAGGACGTCATCGTTTCGAACTCTATCCACCCAAGGTATGCGCATCATTCTTCTCAATGACCACATTTCAAATGCTTCAAGTTTGTTGATAGATGTTTTTTTCAAAGTCCACGTTTCCATGCCATAAAACAAGATGGACCATATGTAGCACTTGACCATTCTGTAGCGTATTTCGAAATTTAGGTTTTGATTACATAGGAGCGGTCTGAATTTCACAAAAGCTTGTCTTGCCATTTGTATTTGGGTTTTTATCTCTTGTTGTGGATCCGATTGGTCATTGATTGTGGTGCCAAGGTATTTAAAAGTTTTCACGCGTTTTATGCGATCGTCACCTATGCATATTATCGGGTTGTCTGGAGGGTTTCTGCTAATGACCATATATTTCGTTTTCAAAATGTTGATTTTGAGGCCATATTTTTTACCTATGCTATTCACCCTATCAAGTAATAACTGCTGATCTTCCAAATTATCAGTTATAATCACTGTGTCGTCCGCATAGCGTAGGTTGCTAATTGGTATGCCGTTCACCTTCATGCCTAATTCCGTGTCTTCTAATGCTTCCGCAAATATATTTTCAACATATAAATTAAAAAGCATCGGAGAGAGTATGCAGCCTTGGCGGACACCTTTCCGGATTTCAAATTCATCCGTATATTGGTCTTTATCAATCCTCACCTTTGCCATTTGGTTCCAGTATAGATTCTGAATAATTCTGATCTCCTTCTGGTCCATGTTGGCCCTATGTAGTAGTTCCATCATGATATCATGTTTAACATTGTCAAATGCCTTCTCGTAGTCGATGAAGGTGAGGTAGACATCTTTTCGTTGATCTAAACAGTTTTGTATTAAGGTGTTCAAACATAAAATTGCCTCTCTTGTTCCTAGTCCTCCCTTAAAACCGAATTGTGTTGACCCGCTAAGTTCTTCTAGTATCTTGTACATTCTTGAGTGTAATATCCTAAGGAAGAGTTTCAGCAAGTGACTCATTAAACTGATTAAGCGGTGTTCATTGCATTTTGTGGCATTAGCTGTTTTTGGGATCATCACAAAGGATGACTGCAGCCATTCTCGCGGAATGTAACCAGTATCATAAATTCTATTGAACAGCTTTACCAAGATTTCGATATTCTCCTCGTCTAGTAGTTTTATTGCTTCTATATTAATTTCATCTGGACCTGTTGCTTTATGCATCTTTGTGGTTCTAACTGCATATTCTATTTCACTTCGCATTATTGATGGCCCTGATAAGTTTTCGGAAGGAAGTTTGCGCGTTGGTTGTGTTGGTCTTTCCTCATTAAAAAGTCTTTCTGCGTATTCTTTCCACGCCATTGCTATCTCCTCTTCTGACTCTATGTATTCGTTTCTGTCGTTGCGTATTCTTGTTCTGTGGTGGCTTTTGTGTATATTCGATATTTCTTTGATCTTCTTATGTAGTCCAAAACTATCTCCTTTTTCCTGCAATTGTTATATTTCGTTGCACCTTTCCACCATCCAACGTTCTTTTGCTTTCTTAATTTTCTGGCGAATTTCTTTGTGTATCTGTTTGTATTTGTCTTGATTACGTTGTTGTTTATGTTGCCTTCGCTTTTCCATTAGATCCATAATTTCGTCCGTCATCCATTCGTTATGCTTTCTCTTTCTGATCTGTGTTTTAACTTCCCTGTTTACTGCCAGAATCGTTCCTTTAATATCATTGACCATCTCTTCGATATCATCATTTTGTTCTATTATTCGCATTCTTTTATTAATTTGATTTGCATAACTCTTCTTCAGATTTTCGTCTCTCATCAGTTCTCTTGTATTTATAGGCGTGCTGGTGTTTGTATTTGTTCTCTTAATTTTTGCTAGTTTTAACCTCACATCTGCTATTAGCGGATTATGATCGGATGTAATATCAGCACCTGGATATGCTGCGATTCTTTTGATAGCGTTACGAAATCTTCTGTTTATTAAAACGTAGTCAATTTGGTTTCTAATTATTCGATTTGGACGGTCTCCTGGTGATTTCCAAGTATATAACTTACGAGGTGGGAGCTGAAACCATGTGTTCATGACGACAAAACCGTTCTCCTGGCAGAATTCACACAGCAGGTCGCCTCTTTCATTTCTAACTCCAAGGCCGTACTCTCCAATTATGTCTTCATATCTTCCTTTACCCACCTTGGCGTTAAAGTCGCCCATTATTATGTTTATGTCCTCTTTCTTTGTTAGTCTTATTGCTTTTTCTAGATCTTTATAGAACTTAGTTATTTCTTCTTCTGACTTATCTGCTGTTGGTGCATATGCTTGTGTCACATTTATGTTTACTGGTTTGCCTGTCATTTTGATCAACATGACTCGTTCGGAAATTGGAACAAAATCTGTCACCGATTTACTGATCTACCTGTCAAGAGCAATAGCCACTCCATGTCGGTGATGTCTATCTGTTGGGTCACTACACGAGTAATACATAGTAATCTTATCTTTCGTAAACTGTCCAGATCCAGTCCATCCATTTTAATGTCTATTCCCAGCAAATGTTGTAAGAAATAATTCGATTTTGAACAATGTCAATACGACAGTCGAGTCTACCAGAAGAACATGTGATTAATTTGACATTTGACATTTGCAATTAACATGTGATTTATACCAAGCATATATACCAACTAAAATTTCTGAAATCAAGTTCACGAAAAACCGCGTTATGACAACTTTTATGTAGTACATGACAATACAACGTCACTGTGCCGGATCAGATTTGTTATAATGATGATAAATGTGATGTTATGGTAAAAATGCCGTATTTAATATCCCCCTGCTTATATCGCCTTGTACTTATCTTTGCAATTTGATTTAAATATGATTTACTTAATTACATATTTTACAGACCTTTAGATCCGAAACTATTGCATCACTTGGTAGCCGAAAAAAATGTATCCGAAGAAGATTTAGCGAAATATAAAGCACCGGTTCAAATAAAAAGCCCGACCTTCATCAATACCATACAAAAGTGCATGAACATATCAATCAATAACGTTAAAGGTGTTAATAAGCGATTCTTGATCACTGTAGACGCCACTAACAAGATGGATACTGCATGTATTGGCAATAGAAACATATCAAGTGTGGAAGCTGCTGCCGCTTTTCTTTGGTACTTTTTGAGGACAGAGAACCATGTAACTGTGGCTGTTTTCAAAGAGACTGATATTGAAGTTATTCCCATGGATAAAAGTAAGTAAAAATTTAGTAAACGTAAAACAAATGGTATTTTTTTAAGTGAGATTTTAGTTGGAACTTATTCCTTTTATAGAAATACTTTTGTGCAGTTCGTTACCTGATTTTTAATTTAAATAATTTAGAGAATGTCTTCCATTATCTAAATTTCCTTGAAGTCTACAGGAAAGAAGTTTCCATTTTCTGTGGCGATCATATGAAGTACTGCTGTTGCTCTCTCTCTCTATCTCTCTCTCTATTCTCTCTCTCTCCCTCTATTCTCCCTCTCTCTCTCCCTCTATTCTCTCTCTCTCTCTCTCTCTCTCTCTCTCTCTCTCTCTCTCTCTCTCTCTCTCTGTATTCTGGATGTGATATTCCTGTAACATGTTAGTCACTTAAATAGTGTGGAATCTGTCAACCACCATTATTTATGTCTTAGCTTTATTGATTTTCAGACCAACTTTATTGCTTTCATACTTAACTCTTCGCAGGAGATTAAACATTTCTTGCTCATTTGCTGCTATAAGTGTAGTGTCATCAACATATCTTAAATTGGAGATTTTCCTACCAGCCACTGTTACTCCACCGGCCATCCATCTAAAGTTATCCTCATGACATGTTCACCATAAATGTTGCTTAAGTTAGGTGACAACACGCATCCTTCTCTAACACCTCTCTCGGTCTTGAATTTGTTTAAGAACTTCTGATCTAGTCGTACTGTTGCTATATAGGACTGGTACAGATTTTTAATAAGTGTCTCAAGGTGCATTGGTGTGCCCATTTCTATTAAAACGGACCACAAATTTATCCAGCTTACACAGTTAAATGCCGGCTACGTACATATAAAACTGTAAGCGTTTCGTGACGGGTGAGATTGAGTCGAGTCAATGCAAAAACATATAGGCACACCGTGTGATAAGAAGTAGTCAATTCAAAACTGATATTCTGGGAAGATTATGTAAAAAGTAGTAATTTTTTTTAATTCCCAGCTAATTTGTTTATAAACATAAGTAGTCTCGTTTTAAAGATAGAGTCTAAGTCATATTTTTATCTGTTATAATATATCTTGTAGAATCGCAAATCCACGAATATGTTCAGAAGATTAAAGAGAACGAAAACGAATATTTACTTGTGTCCTCTCCAATCGAATGGGCCAGTAAAAATAAAAAGAAATTCGATGTGTTTATCAATTTCATACATCACTACGAGTACCACTCTACCATTCCAAAGGACGTGAAGGACACGATGAAGAAGCCTGTCGACGTTTTAAAGAAGTACAGACAAAAGCTTGCGTTACCAGATGCAAAGTAAGTTTTTATCTTTTTTGTACTTTTATAACCCTATTAAAAATCTTAATGTTAGATCTTATCTTAAATATTTCTTTAATGTGTCAACATTTTTTTACCACTTTTTCAATATTTTTACATTGGTAAACATTATTTTTCACCGTGTTCTGGCTAATGTCAATTGGTTTTGCAATTACCCGCAACACCTCACCGCAACTGTGAGTTGCGGTGCGCAAGTCTCTCTCAGTTTTTTATTTATTCCTTCGCTCCAACTTTTTCTCGCTCTGCCTCGATTTCTCTTTCCATTTTAATATTTCAAAAAATTTTTATTTCAAATCCTTTATAAAAGGTAAGTATATAATAAATAATTTATATTTTAATTATTTATAATTTAATATAAAATAAAGGTATATTTATATAACTTTTATAAAGGATTTGAAATAAAAATTTTGTGATACATGCTATACAGCCAGCTATAGGAACTTAGTTTCCTAGTGGATTTTAATATTTCTTTTGGTATTCGTTGTTCATCCATTCTGTTTATGTGTCCGAACCAGATAAGTTGTTTTGTTGTTAAATCATCTGTGATTGTTCGTTTGATTCCCATTATTTCTCTAATGCGTTCAATGTGGTATAAAAATGAATGGCGTCAATATTAACAATTTGAGATATGCGGATGACACAGTGTTAATTGCAAGCAATTACGAAGAACTTCAACATCTAATTAATAGGATTACCACAACGTGTGATGAATATGGCCTTAAGCTAAACACAGCAAAGACAAAGGTGATGGTCGTCAGTAAAACGCCAATACAACCGGAAGTGGTAACAGCTTATGGTGAACCACTGGAGAGAACTAACAGTATCACTTACCTTGGTTGTAATCTAAATGAGAACTGGGACATGAGCAAAGAAATTAGAATACGGATATTACGAATATTACTTTAAGTCTGAAAATTAGATTAGTGAGATGTTATGTGTTCTCTACTCTTTTGTATGGTGTCGAAGGTTGGACTTTGACGGATACACTTCTCAAGAAACTGGAAGCCTTTGAAATCTGGAGAATCCTACGAATAAGTTGGGTGGATAGAGTTCGTAACGAAGTTGTTTTGCATCGGATGGGAAAAGTTACGGAAGTCGTCAAACAGTTAAAAAACGCAAACTTGAATATTTTGGCCATGTTATGCGCCACCCAGAGAGATATAATATACTCCATTTAATAATACAAGACAAGGTAGACGGAAGAAGAGGGCTAGGTCGAAGAAAAACGTCATGGCTTAGAAACCTGAGAAATTGGTTTAACAGATCCTCTGCATCTTTTCCGAGCTGCCGTCAACAAAATTACTATAGCCAATTTGATAACGCTCGATAACCGAGCTCGGCACATGAAGAAAAAAAAAAGTTCGTTAATAATCCTTTCTCTTCTAGATCTTCCTGCAGCTCTTCTCCAAAAATCCATTTCCGTCGCTTTCAGCGTTGCCAGTGTTCTTTCTTTCAGTGGCCATACCTCACAGCTTCCGGAGTGGAAATCCACACGTCAAATATTAGTTAATTAAAAATGTGTTTTTCATTACAATTACAACCAGTAATTGTGGCTTAATCTCATAAAAACATAATATATAACTTAACCTGGCATGGATTTTATCTATGCATACAGCAAACGCCAGTTAACTTGGCGACGAAAATAGCGTCGTAATTGAGCACTGAGAAATAGATTATGTTTACGCCCCATGATTCTCCTATTGGTTTACTATTTCTGATAAGTAGTTTCAGTGGCGTAACAGTATAATTCAAATAATTATTACACAATTAAAAAAGTAGTAATATTTTTCGCAAGCTAATATATCATTAGAAAGATGAAATTGTTATTATTTTTTTAGTCAATTTAAATAGAAAGCCACTGGTTTATAATATCTCTTTTTTAAATGAAACGTTTTTCTGGCTTACATTATTTTTGACTGTAGCCCATATAAGTTCAATCGGGTTTAAGTCAGGATGGTACGGAGTGCAATGAACATCGCACCATAACCTTAATGAGTCATGTCATGAAATTGTTTTTAAAAGTAATTCACAATAGAATACATAAGAAATTAGATGAAGGCATAAGTAATACACAAATGGGATTTAGGAAAGGACCGGGAACACGAGATGCACTGTTTGCAGTAAGTGTTCTTTCGCAGAGATGCTTAGATATAAATCAGGAAGTATATGCCTGTTTCATTGATTTTGAGAAGGCATTTGACAGAGTGCAGCATAATCGACTTAAAGAAATTTTATTTAATATTTTTAATATTTATTTAATAATCCATTCTTAATGAATCACATGTCTCCACCGGTATGTACTATTATTAGTCGTTGACCTTTGGAAATATTAGAAAATAATCCCTTTGTTGATTCGTCAGTCCAGTTCTTCGAAGAAGTATGACTACACTTACACGCTGTGTAAGTAAATCTCGTCAACATACACAATTGGCCTATTTTGAGTACGAAAATGTTTGATTTGCCTGAGATATTTTATTCTCAAAGCTCGTATTTCACTTTTTTCTATAAGCAATTTTCGGTTCTCCGCCAACGAAATTGCATTTTGCGTAGAAGTCGCCTTAGAGATGTCTGTGCAATTGTAATATCCAAATCGCTATGAATTTTTTGTTTTAATTTTTTTTACCGTAACCCGACATTTGACTGTTTTATAAAAATCGTAGATTATTCTGCGAATGTCTCTTGTTTGGTATTCCGGCAAATCTATGATTTATCTCCTTACTCGTTTTTTGCCTGAACTGGCAAACTGAACTCTATCGGTATTTTTCAAAGAACATTTTGCCTCTCTTGTTATCCTTTCGATTGTTCTGATGGAAATTCCTGTAAAAGTAACTATAGTGATTCATTTTATCTAGTATGTAAGTATAAAAAAGTCTATATTTACTGCCATACCGAAAGACAGTACACAATATATTCATGTGCTAATAGGTGTAATAATTTAAGTATGTTAAAAAATATCTTTCAATTATCGAGAGTAAGACCGATGTACATACAATAATTATAATTTCACAATTTTTTGCAAATATGTTTATTTAAAAAGCTATGCCGTTGCAAACTTGAATATTTTGGCCATGTTATGCGACACCCAGAGATATATAATATACTCCACTTAATAATACAAGGCAAGGTAGATGGAAGAAGAGTGGACAGGTCGAAGAAGAACGTCATGGAGTAGAGAGAATGGTTTAACAGATCCTCTGCATCCCTTTTCCGAGCTGCCGTCAACAAAATTACTATAGCCAATTTGATAGCAAACGCTCGATAATCGAGCACGGCACATGAAAAAGAAGAATGCCATATGATACAACCACGAAAGTACTTTCTACAACTAAAAGAGAATGAATTAAGCAGATATGACTAATAAAATATAAAGGAAAAGTTAAAAACTCTCGATTATTTTCAGTTCATTTGATAGCGAATTAAAATTAATTTATTGTACAAACTTACCTGTTGCTTTAGCTGTTCTTTCACAGTTTTCAAGGTATTTGCTTCGAGCTTAAAATTTTTGAAATAATTAAACATATTATACATGATCTCACGATATTGTCCATTAATAACAGAATTAGTCTTTCTATTACAGTATACTCCCTCTATAACGAACACGGTTATTACGAGTTTTCGCTTATAACGAGGTACATTAGATGTAACGTGAAATTTCTATTGAACTATAACCCTCTATAGCGCGGTAAATTTGCTTATAACGAGAGAAAATAAGATTGAAAAACGTGTTTTTTTTACGTTTTGGCCCGACCGTAGCTATAAATAAATACCCTTTTTAATTGCCGTCCGCAATAAACTTCTTACAATTTATGATTCTTAGTCGGAAATTTACAATTTATGATTCACAAGTGTCATTGTAGGGGTTTGACCATTCACACCTAATAATATAGGTCCTAATAGACAAGATGTGGAAAGTATTTTAAAGGTTGTCAGAAACTTTATCCAAAGAAAAAACGCAAATGAAGAAGCATAAAACTGTTTCACATCTTTAGAAAATATGATAGATAGAATACTGGACAATTTAAAGCAGTCAAAAATGACAGACTTCTTCCAATTGCAGAATTGCATTATGTTATTCTTGAAAATACGCTTTATACAGATTTACAGAATACAGATTTTTTGTTTTAACGTATATCATTGACAATAAAAGTAAACAACTCTTTTTTGTTTTAATGTATTTCATTGACAATAAAAGTAAACAACTTTTTTTCAAAAACGCCATTCAAACAATATTTATTGGCATCTTATATTGCTCCGAATGGCTTCACGATAGAAAGTTAATGTTTTAGAAAATTACATATTCATATGTATGCACAGTATTATTGTTGTTGGATATAACGAGATCCGCTTATAACGAGGTAATTAGTCTGCCATTTCAGTTCTCGTTATAGAGGGAGTCTACTGTACTTTTTAACGCCATTATTTAAAGAAACTGCCACAGACACACTTGACTATGCAAAATAAAAAGAAGTCTGAAAAATAACAGCCGCACTTCACTTTTTTGTTGACCTGATTACTGGGAGGAGACTGATGACAGCCACCTAATCCACCCTAAGCGGACTTCAATTTTGTGTTTGTGTGCCTCGCCAACTTAAGTGGCGTTGACAGTAGATAAAATTAAATTATTAGAAGAATTTTGGACCAAGTAACAAAAAAATTGTTTAATTTATTAATGTTTTATATTTTGAGAACGATTTCCGAACTGGAAATCGAAACGCTAAAAATAAACTTATTTTAAACTTAAATTGTGGCTTATTCCCAGTAAAAATAGTAATTGCAATAAGATAATATGTTCTATGCTTTATTTCAGGTTAATTAACGTTTGCTTTACGTCGACTAAGCTGACTATAGCCGATGGCTCTGCCAATATTTTAGACATCGCAGGATTGGACTCAGAAATGCCCAAGGTAATAGAAGCGTTCAGCCGTGGACATTTTTGCTAACTCGATTAAATCGAATCAAAACTGAGTACATCCATCCGTTCAGAAGTGTTCATAAATTATTTTTCTATTTTTGTTACTACGAAAAAACATTTAATAATCATTAAACCTGATAGTGATATATGGAAATTTCCATGAGATTTAAGAGACAGGTGTATTATTTTAGTAACGTTCTATTTTCTTTACTGTATCAGACAGTAGTTGAATTAGTAGAGAATTTACTCTGGCACCGAGAAATATACATTTTTTATTAGATTTCATTCTGTTTAATCGATAATTTTTATTTTTAGTGTGAGAGATTTGGGTAATGGCATCAGAATTAGTTAAATATTTATAAAAACATTTTTAAAATGTGTCATCTCTAAATTCATTTTTTTTTAATCTATTCAATTTTTTAATCTATTCTACAATTATTAATAGCTTCTACCATGACCCACATCTCGATACTTTCAAATGCATATTCATAGTTTACTAAGCCAAAAAATATTGGTAGTTGGTATTCATTTGCCTTCTCTATCAATTTTCTCATTGTCATCAGGTGGTCTGATGTACTATATCCTTTGCGGAAGCCAGCTTATTCTTTGTTTTTTCTTCAGGCTTAAGTAATCCAACTTTGGACATAGGCCTCCCCCAAATTAATCCAGTGTCTTCTATTTTGCGCCACGTGCTTCCAGTTATATCCTCCAATCTTCTTAATGTCATTAGTCCATCTCATTTGTGGTCTTCCTCTGCTTCTCTTTCCTAACCATGTTATATTTCGTGGTTCCATCTTTTATCCTTCAGTCAGGCATTGTGTCTTGCCAAGTTCCATTTTAATTTGGCAGCATGTTCTCCTGCGTCTTTTACTTTGGTTTTGCTTCTAATCCATTTGTTTGTTTTTTGTCTATAAGTCTCACCCCGAGCATTGATCTTTCCATCGCTCTTTATGCTTTTACTATTTTATCCATATTAGACTTGGTGAGTGTCCACGTTTGTGAACCATACGTGAGTGTAAGGAGGATTATTAGGAGGAATCAAAAATGAGTATAGAGAGGAGTAGGATTACCCTGGGGAACACATTTTTTGTTGAATTAGATCTGACACTTTTTTTTCACTAATTTGTGTCCTCTGAATCTGAGAATAACCTCAGATCTTGTCTATCACGTCAACTTTTTAAACTACAGGGTATCCTCAAAAATCATGCATATAAAAGAACATAAAATAAAACGTACCAAATCTACAGTTTACGAAACATTTAATGCAAGTTAAATCGAGTTCGTATAAATAAAATTGTTTAATTAGTGAAGAGTACTTACAAATTAAGACAAAAATTTGCTTTTACAGCTTTTTCTGGAGTGTTCAGTTTGTGTACATTCGCGCTTGATGCTCCAACAATAGTCAGCCATCATATGTACGTCCCATCTACCTTGATATCGTGCTTCCATGACCTTCAAATCTTGATGGAAACGCTCACCCTGCTCATCACTCACCGCACCAAGATTGTCCGGGAAATTAGCAAGGGGGCTATGTAAAAAATGCAATTTAATGCTCATGTTGCACCCTAGCTCTTGGAAGCTATCCAAGAGTTGCTGGACAATGTCTGCGTAATTCATTGCTCGTGTATTTCCAAGAAAGTTTTTAACAATGTTTTTGAATGCCAACCACGCATTCTTTTCAATTTCTGACAGTGTTACCACGAAATGTTTATCTGTAAGAAGCTGTCGAATCTGTGGACCATCAAAAACACCGGCCTTTATCTTTTCAAATGACAGGCTAGGAAATTTCGATACGAGATACTTAAAACAGTCTCCTTCAGTTGGCAAAGCTTTAACAAATTGCTTCTGAGACCTAATTTTATATGCAGAGGTGGAAATATAATATTATTTCTGTCGACAAGTGGCTGTGCAACCCAATGTTGCACACGAGCTCTGCTGTCCCACATACACAGAAAGCAGGGATACTTTGTGTATCCACGTTGTTGACCAAGAAAAAAGCAGACCATTTTAAGGTCAACACAAATGATCCATTGGTGCATGTGATATTGCAACAGACTGAATGGCCAATTGGAACTGAACCAAATAAATTTCTATTGTGGAGGAGAACACACTTCAAGCTCCGCTTTTAGCTATCTATAAACAGTCGCCAGTCGGTTGCGTTATAGTTTGAAATTTCCAATTCCTCCATTAAACCACTTACATTATGGCAAAACATAAATCCACCATCACTTTGAAAGTATTGCAGAAATGCCCTTTCTCGTGTTCGAAAATAGGATACATTGGCTCCCTTTTCAAGCAAGTTTTTCTCATTGAGTCGTGATGCTAAGAGCTCTGAAGCTTTTTTGGATAGTCCCAAATCTCGTACCAAATCGTTTAGCTCTTGCTGCTCTAATCCCTTACGTACGGATTCATCTTCAATTTCGAAATCTTCATCGTTGGAGTCGCTTTCATTTACACCAAATCCGTATTCCCCTTCTTCCAAAGAGGGAAATTCATTGAAAACTGGCACGGGGATTTCGGCTGAATGCGGCACTGGGCGTATAGCTGACGGTAAACTAGGATACTCTATCTTACATTCGTTTTTCTTGTTATATCCTGATGTTTTCACTATACATCACTTGAATGATCTTTGGGCTCGCGAGAAATCATAGGTATACCAAATGGAAGTTTAGCACGTGTTCCCTTGGTCCACACCCGTAAATCCTCAACACACTGTTTACACACTTTATGAGGTGCCCATGCTTTATCTTGATCACCAAGTCTCACTTTAAAATAGGCAAAATATGCTTGTCTGGCGAATGTACTGATGTTTGTCCTTTGATTGGGATGATAAAACTGCCACATATATAACAAAACGAATCGGGGCTGTTTTCGCACTTACGACGTGTAGGAGCAGAGGTAGCCATAAGGAAAGGTTTCAGTTCAAACACACTAAGTAGGTCACTTAAGTAAGTTCATTAAGTATTTCTACACACTTAAGTAACGAAATAATAAATGCTGGTAACTAACACACAAAGTTTCGCCACGGTATAACAGACGTAACTGAAGTGAAGTGAGCACGTGAAAAGTCAAGTCTAGACCAGTTGCAGTTATCAGCACGTCATTTCCCCACCAACATGCGCCCCACCCACATAGAAAACGAATGTGACTTGATAGAAGAAAAGTAAAAACAAAGCACGTGGTGTTCGTGTGTATTAAGGTATAAAAAATGCTTATTAAAAAAGCATTTTTTATACCTTAATACACACGAACACCACGTGCTTTGTATTCAAAAGGTATACTAGCCACTCCTGGATATCTCCACTTCATGGTTTGTTCCAGTTTCACTTTTAATATTAAAAGTAAAAACAGTTTTGAAATCAGCACGCCTAATTCTATAGAAAACAGCTAAAAAATCTAACTCGACAGAAATTGAGTTTCAAATTGTTCCCCAGTATTGTCCCCCATATATTAGGAGGACAACTTCCAATTATCCATTTTTTGAGTTGTTAATTATCATAGACAGTTTGTACACTTTACTGAGCAACGATGTAGGCCTATAATTATTTAGGTAACATTTGTTCCTTTTTTAGTGTAGGAGTATTACTAGACTCTGCTCTAGTCTTTAGGGATTATGCTGTAATGGAGACATCTACTAAATAGCTTTGTTAGTAGTGGGATTGTTATTCTCGTGCTTGTTTTAAAAAGCTCAGCAATTGTACGGCCGTCTCTTGACGTTTTATTATTTTTAGATCTTTTAAAGCTCTATCTATTTCGAAATCCTCTATATTTGATTGTACCTCTGATCCCACGTTTTTTATTTTTTTCTGGCGTTCTCTTTTGTTGGATCTAAAGGTGTGTATTATTTGCATCGAGCAAAAAGACAAAAGAGGGAATGTAAAGGTAGTGGGGGCAAAAATATTAGACAGGAAGTGCCATATTGAGAGGCCAAATTAAACAAGGAAAGAGAGTCTTTCCTTGTTTAAGAAATCAAATTTAGTTGGGTTATGTTATTATTTGTCCCAACTGTCACATGAAATCTTATTTATATTGAAGTTTTTTAACAATTGTTTCACATTTTACACTGTTATCGTTAATATTTAATTAAAATTTTCTCGTCTAAGACACATTCTGAAAACTATTTTATAGCTACTGTTAATAAAGTGTCAGAAAATTTAAATTTGGCGCATTCGCATTTCCGGATATGTCCGCCATCAGAGGCCACTTTTTTGGTCTCCTTTTCATAACGATTAGATTCCCTCTTTTGTCTTTTTGCTCGATGATTATTTGTAAATATCTGTCCATCGGTGTGAAAGATAAACAGATGAAAAATTAATAATTTATGCGCTATCTCTCAGCATGTAGAAACGAATTTATAAGTAATAAATAATATGGAATATTATTGTTTATCACACACTTTTTCAGTTCCTGAAATAATTTAGTTCCTTGACGGAATACTGCCGTTAACAATATGAGATTAAATAATATATTCTAACTTTTATGCCGTTTCTTGAATCTGATGGAAATGCTTAAAATATTTATAAAGTTATCTATACGCACACTCTTGGTTATGTGATAGTATCAAAAAAGTTTTATTTAATTTTTTCTTTACGCTAGTATTACTGTAAATGTCTTGGAAATAAAATCTACAGAAAATAATGGATGTAACTTTACCGAGTTAGTCAAAAATGAGTATCTATGTTACTGTTACTTATTTAATGATATAATGTAGTTTTTATTCCCAATTTAAAGTTTTCTCCCAAGAAAATTGGGGTCATTTTTAAGATGCTTTCCTTGTTTATTTTTAAACAAAAAATTTCGTCTAGTCACACAAAAATCGGGTATATCTCTCTAGTGTTTACGGAGTGGCTTAAATGTGGGTATTTGGTTAAAAAGAGTCCTGAAAGTAGGCTTCTTGGTATAACTCTTATTAAAATATTCACAATTTTTACATCACTCTCTTAACTAATATACTAATTAAACACCGTTATTTTTGATTACAAAAAATTTTCCCTCGCCTTGACTCTACCACTGTCAACTTCAATTTTAAATAATAACTTCAACTCCTTTTTCACTCCTCGTTTTATTCTAATCCTTGTTCAAAGATTGTCCACTTTTATGGTTAGTGGGCATTAAAGCCATTAAACGCCTTTTCGAAATCTGTAAAGCGGAGATAATTTTTTGTTTCGAAATTCGTAACTTTTGTGTAGAAGAACAAGCATGTAGATTGTACGTTTACAACCCTCCCAGGTTTCCAGTTTGTTTTAGAATCCAAACTGTTGTTCACTCACTTCGCTGAGTATAAGTACATACGTTTTTGCAGAATTTATAAAAGAATCTTAGGGCTGGATAGCTCAGGCGGAAGAGTGTATGCTTATCTCGCAGAAGGTCGAGGATTGATCCCCAGCGCCCGCGAAAACATCTTGATATTTTTTAAAATATCTACAGGCCCCATGTCGAATCAGCCTGAATTAAATCAGTACCTTGGGTAAAATTAAAGGTAAAAATAGGCGGTTGAAGCATAGCACCGACCTTGTTATCTTCCTTGATTACCGTAGGCACAAACGATTGCAGATTACTTTGCTATAATCCCAAAGCTGTGCTGGCTGTATAAAGGGAGGCCCCAGATTTAGCCATACGGCTCACACTACCTCTAAGGGGAAACTTCACTCATCCCAGATACCTACGGTATCAAAAGGATTGAGCTCTGGTGGGACTCTTTCCGTATTATCGAGCCCTAGGTGACTTGGTTTGTTGGAGTATCTCCCAAAAATTTTAGTACGCATCTGGACGTCGCGAGGAGTACAGCTTTCTGCATGGCCTTATAGATATGTTTATTTAGACCCAGCTGTTTTATTTTCGCTAGGAGGTTTTTGGGAATAACACCAATAGTAGATAGAATAATAGGTACTGTCTGGGTACTTTCCATTCCTCATTGTCTCCTGATTTGTATTTCTAGATCTCTATATTTGGCGATTTTTTCGTTGTATTTAACACGCAAATTATTGGTGTTAGGTATCGCCACATCAATAAGTGTTATTTGCCTAGGAAGTTATGAGATCCGGTCTATTATGTGCCACTGAATGATCTGTGAGCACAGTGCGGTCCCAGTATAGCTTGTAGCTGTCATTTTCAAGTATTCTGTCAGGGACGTATTGATAGTAAGGAAGATGGTCCTGAATGGTAAGTAGGAAACCCTCAGTCTCGGGAAAGATCTTTTCTGATGTCAACCAATAGTTCGACGCTCTATTGTCCACATATTCTTGGCTGATCTCATTGAGATGTCGCCCATGCAGAGGTTGTTCTTGTTCCCTCAATTTAAGCGGCGTTGTATCGTCTCAAAGTAGTTGTCTCAGCCTGCACCTTAAAATAAGTTCTTAAAGTAACAATCTGTTTATTCAGTTGCTCACCTATGTCCCTAAGTCCTCTTCCCCCTAAATATCTCGGTAATGTTGTTCTCTCTACTGCACTGCGTGGATGGTGTTTTTGCGCCTTTGTGATAAGTGTTCTTACTTTTCGCTGGAGACTTTCTATATCCGTTTTTGACCACTTGATAATACCAAATGAGTAGCTAAGGGCGGAACAGGCATACGTATTTAATGCCTTACACACATTTTTGCTGTTAAGATATGACCGATTTAGCTGTCTTACTCTTCGCACAAACTCAGAATTTAGTTCGGTTTTCATTAGTTTATTTCCATTACCTCGATGTTTTGGCCATCTTGCATATCGAAACCTCCGGGCTAAACCTTTCCTCTGACTATATTTAGTATACTTGTCTAGTTATACATACTAGTGCATACTAATAGGGAGAGTATTATTATTATTATAAAAGAATCTTGAAACTTCTCGGTCTTTGGATTTCGTTAACTTTGATTCGTCCAAAACTAAGCACTAGGGAGATGATCTGATAACTCGAATAACAATAATGCTATTTTCATATTTTTTTAAGTATGGTAATAACCCAAATATGCTTTTAAATTTATTATTAAAACATGTAACAAAATGTTCACGTGCCTTCAAAATGTCCACAAGACTGCAGTGTTATTTTGTATGAGTTATCCATTTTTAATTATCATTTAACACAAAATGCAGGACATTTCACCTTACTGGCGAGACCAGTAAAATATCTTCGTGGTTTGTGTCTGTATTATAAGATTTTTCAGTTGAGAATCTTTGTTTGAAGAACAGTTTGCTTTATTGTCACAATATACTACATACCTATATCGACTATAGATTTTTAAGTTTTATCGACCATGTTTAAATGTTCTGTATCACTAGTTGGAATGAAGTATAGTATTTTTTTATATATTCTTATGTAAAGAACAGTTATTAGGTTAATACGGATATAATACACTGGCCTATAAAATGGTTGACTACTAAATCCGCTGATAAATCGGGCCTTATAATTTTTAATGACACTGAAGGACAAAATTATATAAAGCAAACTTACCCAATGGACGAGTCAATCAATTCATTCTAAAACAGAACGCGCAGAAATAATGAAACTGCAAATTTATTTACACTTATAACAGTTCTTTTTACAAGGTATTTAGAGAGTGTACATTATGTTACCAACATCAGAGAATAACCGAACACAGAGAAGCGACAATCCTTTGAAGTTACGTGGCCAAGCCGCCAATGACGGCTAACAACCAGAAAATTAATAGTCAGTGGGCATATCACACTATATAAAATTGAGCATTTATGTCGACTTTCAATAAATATGAAATATTGCACTGAAAAAATAGTTACCTGCAGGATCGGCTTTTGTTGACATTCTTAATGGGGAAATTATTTTTGATTTACAAAAGGTAATTTACTGATGCCACCCGGCTGTCGCGGAAGTTACGCTAAAACGTCTTTTGACGTGACCCGTCCTTAAAGAGTTACACAATGAAATTTTTTTAAAACAAATTTGAAGACAGTTTCCACACCACCCCAGAGGTATGTCTTGTGGCGCGTTACTTTTTCCTGAATCCTGAGAAAACTAACAAATATTTTTGAAAAATTTAAACGCAGAATGAAAGATTACATTATTACCGAGGGTCGAAAGTCCCTTAGAATAAACAAAAAGTTTTTTTGAATAAGATATTTGAAATTAAAAATTACATTAAATTTTCTCTTTTTTTTTTCACCCCTGTATTTTATTAAAATAAACATTATAGAAGTTTTCAGGGCCTTTCGGCCCTCAGTAATAATGTAGTCTTTCATTCTGCCTTTAAATTTTTCAAAAATACTTATTAGTTTTTTCAGGATTCTAAAAAAATGAATGCATTTAAAAAGCATTGGCCCGAAATTTTGCGCCTACGCTCTTAAATCAAATATTCTCGTGTATAAAACCCTCTATATATTTTTATTTCCTAAAAATACTATATTCGTATTGTTGTCTTCGAGCCCGGCCACCATCTGTTGATTTTTTGACCTGAGCCTTCGGAGACTTGCGTCTTTCAATAAAAGAAATAGCACTGAAACCAAATTTAATGTTTTCATTTTGAACGATTCCTTGGCAGACCAAAGTTTATTTTTTATAGCTCGGACAGACACGTCGGCGTGGGCTTACTGTTCGAAAGTCTAACCAATACTATTATGTAATAACTAATAATAATTACAAAGCAATAGTAATTACCTGTTATTATTCTTAGGAAATCTAAATAAACTTATTCCTTTTCCTGTCACAGATGAACATCCGCGAATCGCACAAATATATCCAGACATTTTAAATATAAATTAAACTATAAACTATAACATAAACTTATATATTTAACTATAACTATAAACTTTTAACTATAAATAAATTATATAAATGGTCAAATGCACTTGTTGTGTTGAGTATTTACCATAGGACTATCGAAAACAACCAGAATTAAAGAATAAGCACGTGTTTTTGACAGTTAAACAACCAGAATCGGGCATGCGTATACAAAAATGGTACACGCTTTTGGACCGTTATGTCGCTTCTCTGTGTTTGGATATTCTCTGCCAACATTTTACAATGATCTGATGAGTTTCCTTTTGGTGTTATTACTTGAATAATGTTTGTGAGTTCAAATTAATATTTAGAATACCGTAAATCAGAAATAGCAATGATTTTTTACCTATTTTATTATTTGTGAAGGTATTTCTGCAAAATACTACTATAAGACTATTTAGGTAGCGGTTAATACACTTATGTAACTGTTAGCTATTTTTTATTTTATTAACAATGCTGTCGTTTCATGATATTTACAAATTTCATTATTCAACAACGTTTAAAGGTTCAATTCAAAACTGGTATACTGTGAATCTATTTACTACTTGACATATCTACTAGACGTTTGAGGTGATTGATCGATTCAACAATAATAGTCACGTTTAACTCAATTTTAGCTGTATCCTCTGTTGACATCCTCTGTTTTATCTTCTTCAAAACTTAGTATTGGCTTAGGATCTCAGTCCTAACGTGGCTATCGATCGTTCCTATCGAGACTCGCTTTTACATTTAAGGTAGAGGTGGTAGTCGCTGTGGTTATGCGAGGAACCGATAACAACTAAGTGTAGTAAATGTAGCGATTGAAAGTGGTATTCATTTTGATGATGATCTGGTAGTCATTCTGATAGTTTTTTGTTGACACTTAACAAACAAACAAACCACAATAAAGCGAATCTGTATTTTGTGAATATATATCTATTTATTTAGCTATGTGGAGTGGTTTTAGGCAGTCAGTTCATGTGAGGTCTTAGTTTGTTGGATCCAAACGTTTTTAAAACAGGAACATTGCTTTGTATAGTGCTAATAATGCCTTTTTATACTTCTGGTGCTGGTCACTCTGGTTGCGCAAGGTACGCTAATACCGACCAAGGATTGAAGGCTGGTTGGTTTGGTGTAAAAAATAGACTGTTGTAGTCATTTAAGGTCTTTATTTTAAAGATAATAAATATTTTTCGGTTAAGACACTCAGGATATTTTTTGATCTCAAACGCTTCTCGGATAATCTCGGACAAAGCGAATGGGAATGATAGTTCATTGCTGGATCGTATTTTATTACCATTTGTGAACACCATCCATCACGTTTAGCCAATAAACATTTAAATTTGTTCTTAAACATCTGGTAACGAATGCCTACCACCTCTGAATTGTTGTATTTGTGACAGTTCACGTCTCACCACTGTAAAAATGTACCTATTTACATTCGTATTGTAGCAGCATAGTTTGTATGGTAATATTTCTATTCTTGCTATGCTCGTCCCTTTACTGTGAATACCAATCTACCACCGACTCAATTTTCAACTGATCATTCTTTCTCACATTTACACCAATTTTCTTTGCCTTTTTTACATCGATGTCCTTCATTTACATAATTTTTTTATGTTTTTTTTAAGTCATTTACATCTTGATCAAGGTCTCGAGATAAAAAGCAATTGTAATTTATAAAATCCAAACAACTCAGATAAGATAAATCAATATCAAAATTAAAAAATTTTGGCGGCAACGGGGACAAAATCAAATCACTTGAAATTGTGTCAAAATTAAATCATAACCGTACTTGACAGAATAAAATCTTTCTTCCTGTAGAAATCTGTTAATAAAAAATGTTGAAACCACGTTGGTTTTGGATATGTGGTCTGCTTAAAGTTCTGGGCACAGAACACAGATGGCGAGCAAGTATTGCACATATGTGCGTTAGATTGTTTGATGTAACTGGTAGATGATTGTAATAATTTAACAAGGTTCTACATTTTGAAAATGATGGGCTAGTTTTTTTTGTTAAACCACTCAGGACGCTCTTTAATCTCAATTGATTCTCGGGTTATTTATTGCTCGACAAAACGAACAGAAGCTACAGCTTGGAAAAATATTTGCTCAATTTGCTCCCTTTTAAGATTTTGGTTTTAGCGCACGTCTAAAATTCAATCGCCTTAGATTTGTCAAGTTTAAATAATGTATTGACAACTGATCTCTCTGTAATAAAATATTTTTCAGGGATTTTTGGCCATAACGTATGTTTTTCAAGTTTTCATAAGTATGTAGCTAACATGTAATAATCTAGATTTAGATTAAGAAACTAACATTTATGATTTCTTTGGTCGTAAAAAGTCTACTTTTTTAGTTTGTAGTAAACCTTCTATGAAAGGTGCATTTTTTATTTCAATAAAAAGATAACTGTGATGTTTAATGAACTGTTGACACATTTTCGGCAGGTCTAACAAGGATATTTTTACGACCGAAGGACACAATTAGCACAATAAGAATTATTACTATTTTTTATATTATTTTATGTTTTTTATGATCAGTAATAATTCTTTTGGCAACTTATTGTTGACATTATAAAACAAATACCATAATTTTTTGCCTAAAAATAGAGATTATCTTTGGAGTAAACTGCTACATACGTAGTTTGCTCTCTTTCTTTCTCTCTTATAACAGCTAAAAAGTTTATTAGTGCATCTCCTTTTTTTCCTGTTTATTTCTTATTTTGTTTCCATCGTTTCTAACTTCTAAGTATCTTTCTTGCCTTTATAAACCTATTTCATTTTCCTTAATATATTCATTTATTTTGTGATATGTCCTATTAAGTTTTTTGTCAAAACAATTAAAAAGCTGTCTTGATTATGGTAAATATGTTACTTACGAATATGCAGCTGCAAAAACATACAATAAAACAGGATGATTTAAGTTTACTTAATTTAAGCGAATTTCTTTATTCTTATGAACTACAAAAAAAAAATAAAGAAATGAAAACACGAAAAATCATTTAATACTCATTGAAACTTGTTCTGTAGTACCTGAATTCGTTTTATTGTTTTATTATAGAAACGCGTAATAAATAATACACGTATATAATGCATTTTAACCCTTAACCAACGTGGTGAATTAATTTTACACAAACAACGTGGTAGAGTCCCTCGGAGTCCATGTTGTCAAATTTACAATTTGTGTTCTGAATGTTATGTTAGAGTTTTGAAAGTTAAAAAGACATTTAAAGAAAGCATATTTATTATAAAAAGTTGAACAATACAAAATAATGCCAACTTATAGGAAAATAAAAATTTAATGAACCGAAAAATCTGCTATCAGCGTTTGCGTCGATAAAAAAACAAATTATTTTATATAAACATTTTTTTTTTCAAAAACACTTTTTTAAAACTATATTGAATACTAAAATAATATTTTTCATACAGAAAGTTATTCTAAAAAAAATTGTGCAAGTCCTGAATATTGGCCAGTTGATCACATTTCTTCTCGCTTATTTACACATTTTTTTGCTCCATTGCAAATATATCGGTTGTTTACACTGTATACCCAGAAAACTTGTCTTCCTTTTCAATTTTGGGTTACATAAATAGCAGTACTTCCTAGCGTTCCTGGGTAAGGTATCTGTATGTTTTGTCATTTTCGGTTGGATTTATTCTTAGCACCTTTTGAATGCTGAGTCTTAGTTCTCTTGGAAGACGTTGGTTAATTTCTCGTTCTCGAAGAAGTGGTTCATATAATTGCTGTGCCAAAATGTTCAGAAACTCTAATCTTGTATATTTTGTTCTGTTGGCACAAACCTGGTGAATAATATATGCACTCATATCAATTATTCTAAACAATATGGCCATTGGCCAGCGCTTCGTTCTTCGACTGCACGAGTATTTTGTGCATTTTTCGTCTACTGAATCTACGCCTGCTTTTGTATTGTTATAAAAGGCATTTATTTCCGGTAACCCAGTTTCGATATCATCTTCTTTCGTGTGATGCAGCGAGGATATTAAAAGCACATCCCTATTTTTCTTTGGCACTCGAGAGATTATAGTTTTAATTTTTGTAAATCCGTATAAAGTTGAGTTTACAGATCTTGATCTAGATGGTAGGAACTCTTTAGAAATTTCTCTCTCTTATTCCTTTTTATAGTGCCAACATATGTTAAATTATTATTTAATAAAACATCTACAAGTTCCACTGATATATTTGTACCAGTGTACCAGTTTCGCCTGTAACATTTCTATTACTGTCTAAGATCGGCTTGCAAAGGCGAACCACTGCTTGGGAGGGAATAGAGAGTTTTTTTTAGTCTGCAGTTAAATCCTCTAATGCATCAGATGCTTTTCCAGAATAGATATAAGTGTTGTATACATAGTGGGTTCGAGCATCTGCTAAACATTGAATCTTTATTCCATACTTTTCGTGTTTACTAGGTATATACATTTTAAACCTACGTCGCCCACGAAAACCGACTAGCCTTTCATCGACTGCAGTATTAGCACCTAGTACGTAAGAATTTTGGTTTAATATCTTTAAAATGTGCGAAATTGCGGCAGCTGGATCAGTTTTAGCTCGATTCGCTCTTTCTTCTCATGTATCAAATCGTAGGCATATTAGCAGTAGAGCAAATCTACGTGCTGAGAATGCCATTCTAAATATTTCTCTCCCCGTACCAACAGTAGCAAACAGTGCGTTGATGTCTTCACGGTTAGACTTGAAGACTGATGTCAATAACAGAAGGCCCAAAAATCCATTGATCTCTGTATTATTGGTGTCTCTAAATTCTGTGCGGTTGTGATTTCCGTCATTGTCGCGATATTCCCTCAGTTTGACATTTGTGTAATATACAACTATGTCAACATCTCTAGAAAAAATTTTAAGCACGCCACCACTGGTTCCATCTGTGTCAAAGATCCTTTGATAGTAGGTAATCTCAATCAATTAGAAGCAGGTGTTCTAATATTGGGAGTAGGTTCAATTCATGTCCATTTTTACCTATTTTTTTCCATAAAAGTATCGTCTGTTTGGATCCACTTCATTCATTGAATCTTCATCAGACTCCTGACTTTCGTCCGATTGACCGTCGTTAGTATCGCTAGCATAAAATTCGCTCTCAGAACTATGGTCACTCAAAATTGGTTCTTCGTGTTTACTGTTTCGCGTGTCCTCATCGTCTTGGTCGGAAAAATCACTATCGGCCTCTTCGTGCGATCGCTCAACAATTTCTTCAAAATTAGCATCGTCTGGATGCACACTTTTTTTACTTTTAGAAACCGCCATTGAAATAAAAACTATCACAAACTACGTCGTAGAGTCCCTCGGACTCTAATGTGTTCTATTCGATAACTTCTACGCAACTGATCTCGATTTCGCATAAGCATAACGGAGATCTTCCTACTACCTGAAGGTACTGTACGATACCACTCGTTTGGATCAATAGCGGGGAAAATATGACTGCGGAGTCCGAGGGACTCCATGACGTCGGTTAAGGGTTAAGATGAAAAACCATAGTTAAAAGCGAAACTGGTTTTATGTCACTATTGTAACCAAGGACTTATTCATCAATGACGCCATCTAGTGGACGGCTCCTTTGATGAAATTAAGAAAATAAAAATTACGGTTTGTAATTGATTCTGATGATTTTCTTCTTCACTCTTTTGTTAAAAAAAGGGAGTTGTTATTTTTAAGGAAATCAAATTCCATTTTTGTCAATTAACACGTTTGCTCAACAACAGTTTTAGAATTTAATTGTAATCATCCTGTTCGCATAAAATTATGGTCTGGTATATGTATGTCACTAATAAACGTTATGTTGAAGTTATGGCTGTTATTTAGCATTGTGGTAACTATTTTTAATCTTTTAGGGATTTATATTTTAGTTTTGTATTTGTTAATGGACAAGTATGTGTTATTTTAATAATGTAACATAGAGTAGGTTGACTAATAAACGATTATGTATTTGTATTGGTTTTGATTTTACAATGTTCGATCCTTACCTGACACCATTCTCTAGTTGACATTCAAGAAGAGTACAAGACACGGCAACACGATTGTTAACACATTATTTCAAAAGACAAAATTCAACTTTTTCTTTTTATGTAGACATGACTGTCTGAAGTTATCGTTCTATCGTTTTCGTGGTCTTCCTACTATTGTGGAACCGTCTCTTGTCGTCTTTATTACTCTATTTGTTGTCATTCGGCTTATATCATCATTCCATTCTAGTTTTCTATTTCGTACCCAGTCCTTGATGTTCTCCACCTTGCATCTATGTCGTTTATCTGTACTTCAAGTATATTGATATTATTTATTTATGTAGTGTATAATGTAACTGAAGGTGTCTGTCTTAATGTAACACTAGCCAATAATGTGTTCTTCTTTGACTGCGTCTTTCCACCTTTTTCTAGGCCGCCCTACAGACCTTCCCTCTGGCCTTTCTCAGAACACATTGTTTATAAGGCGATTGTCGTTACTGCGTATCACATGCCCTGCCCATCTGAGTCTATTGGCCTTTATATATCTGATTAGATTTTCTTTTCCGAATAAAGACTCTAGCTCGTTATTGTATCTGCCCCTCCATTCGTTTGTCACGCAGTCTCTGCAACGGCCATATATCATTCAAAGAATTTTACGTTCCCACAAATGTATAAATGTAACAAGTTTATGTGATATTTAAATTAAAAGTAGGCAATCATCATTACACATATCTGATATAGGATTTAGTTTGTCCTAGCTTCATCAGATATCGCACACGTCGCGGAATAATGTAACATCTCCAAAAAGTAGTTTTTAGACAATTTAAGGTTAAAGATTTTGTTTTTCTAGTTAAGGTGTATAATAGTTACTGTTATTGATTTTTAACCTGAATTTTATTTTAAAGTGTCAATTATTCTTTTCTTGGTTTGCTAATGAATATTAGTTAATTGTCTTTAATCAAAAATGATAAAATTTGACAGATTTATTTCAAATTTCGTAGTTGTTACAGTATTCTCTGAATGAATTTATTTTGTTTTTGGGATATTATGGTGTTTCTAAGACGTCTCTATTTTATTTTTAAGTTATCATGCGCATTGATCAAATAATAGTAGTCATTTCTGTCATTGAATGACGTAATAAAAATTAACGATATTTAAAAAAAATGAATTTATTGAAGTTATACTTCTATACGCGCGCTCCACGTTGAAAATTTGTATGGGAGTGAATCTGTGAAATCATTACATATGTAAGATAATGAGTAAGAGAGAGAGACAGAAGATATATCGGTACCTCGGAGGTAAAGGACACTATGTCCATTTTCTTACTTTTTCAGGAGAGCAGTTTTTAAATTTGTAATAAGTAAATACTCCAATGTTTCTTATATTTAACCAAGATTAATATATTATTATTGTGGTGTGTATAATCGTTTTTCATTCCATGAAGTGTTATATACCTGAGGTTTACTGTTCATTATTTAAAAAAATTTTAAAAATGTGTAGTTGGACATAGTGTTGTCTACCTCTAACAACTTTTTTAAATAATGTGGCATTGCATGTTAAGGTCTTTACGAAATAAACAATACAAACACATTAAACAGCCTATGCTATTATTTTATTAGAGGTAAATATTATAATGTTATAATAATTAAGTAAAATTATAGACGACAAGTTTCAAAAGTGTTAAAGATGCTCCATTTCATATTCTTGTGGGTAATCGTTTGTGACTACATCGCTATGTGTTAAATTTGGATAAAATGCATGACAAACTGACGGAACAAAAGGCAGTAATGCAATTAAGTCATTGTACTTTTGTTTTGTGATTGGTAATGGGATTACTGAGACTTGATTTAATTGGGCTGGAAACGTTACTTGCTGTCTTCGATACCTCATGAAGTCCACTTCGTACATATTTTGATTATTGAAATCGGTCTTATAAAAGCACTTTCCAATGTGTTCTTGTTGGACTTGTAGGAAAATACATGTTGACAGTAGAACAAGGTCTTTATTAACATTTTTTGACGTGACAACGTCTTAAATTAGGTTGTGGCTCGGAGTCATTCAAGAAAAAGTGTAACGCCCGCTCACGTCTGTTACAGTGAGTCACCGAACGAGAGAGAGGCCCGCCGGACCGGCGAATGCCTTGCGTCTCTCTCCCACTCAAACATGATCGGTCCGCTGCGCGCGGCACTAGAGAATTAGGCGCGTTGAATCGGTGCGTGCTTGGCGTTGGAAAACCGAGAAAGCGTCATAATACAAGTTCACACGTGTGGTTAAAGTATCGTCAGCTGTGTCTGTAGTGAAAATGTGGAGTGCTTAGATTCGTCATTTAGAACAACTACAACAATAAAGGTAAATAATTGTACACTAATATTTCATTATCGTAAACTATGATTGATTGATTAATTGTTAGATTGACACAAAAGTTGAGAAACTGAGTTTATAGGTTATGTCATACTATTGACAAATGTTGATAGTGTTAAGTAAATTATTAGTTTAAATCACTCTACAATCAATCGTAATTCAGTCGATTGAGAAGAAACAGCGCGTATTGCTAGTCAAACATTTAAAATAACAAATTATAACTTCTAACCTGTCAAAACAGGGCGACCAAACAAACGAACTAAACCGACCAATCACCACGCGCGGAGTTAGAATTTAACTGTGTTTAGCAAGAATTTCAAATTCCAATTTTAGTAAATGTTTTAATTTTCAACTTTACCATTTACAATTACAAATTTTAATTAATTTCAAATTTATTTAGCAAAAATTTGAACCTTCGATCTGAATAAGTGTTTTGATTTTCAAATTGATTCTTTAAAATTAAAAATATTAAAATATATATAATCAGAAGTGAACGTCACATAACATTATCTGTACTTATTATTATTTAATATGTAGGCAAATACATGTGACCATACTTGGTAGACACAATTGGAAATCGTAATTTTTTATAACGGAAAAAAATAAATATATAAAATACTGGTAGCAAACAATAACTTCAATGATCGATATCTCCGCAACTAATTGATATATCGAAAACATTTTCAAATAAATTATAGTTAAAATTTGTGCAATTCTTATTTTCATTCAATTCCTTGTTCCTATTGTGCAATTTAATAATATTCATATCAATAAATATTCTACCGAGAAAAAGACGTTGTCACGTAAAATCTTCGCCCGTAAAACCGACTTTACAGGCAACCGATTTTTTTTTCTACTTACAAAAGAAGGATTAGATGACAATTTCTTATCAAACAGCGTTTTGAAGTTTTTGAAATCTGTAAGTTCCATATTGTGCACTGTGTATTTACCTGATGTTTGCCTAACTAGTTGTTGTCAGTCCCATGGTGTTAAAATGGCCAAATTGGAGAGAAGAAAATAAAGCATGAACAGTGTCTGCTTCCATATGTGTGTGCCCTTTCAGTAAAAACTTTTGAGTGATCGTCTTTATTTGCAGTATTCAAAAATAGCACATTATAATACTTATATTTTTATTTTGTCCATAACTACCTGGAATTGTATTTTCAGCCCATTTCAAAATTGACGAGGCAATTTCATTTGCACCTCGGGCCTCTTTCGATTCGTCCCACATTATACATTGTACATAAGAATCGCTGGCATCATGTAATGTAAAATTTAATATCCAAAGCTTCCTTTTGTAGAAACTAATGCAATTGTTTGTTAGTGGTGAAGGCAAACATTTTTGCAAATCACCAGATAGTACTTTGTATTTTGGTGACTCTTTAGCTATTATAAAGTCCAATTGTTTTAAGTTATACCGAGTTTTAGATTCAATTAGGCGAGCATCATAATCAGCCTGTACACTGGTTAGTTCATCTGCAGTAAGATTATTTTTTAATTGAGTGGTGAATGTACTGCATGTATCGCAAATGTCTCTTTCGGGCGGTTTAAACGACAACTTGAAGTTTTTATTAAAAATATCTGCGTACAACCACTTTTTTGCTCTGAGCTTTGGATCTAGAAGTCTTTCATTGCATTCATCAATGTACAGTTGATACATCTTTTCTATTGTAAGTTCTGTGCCCAGATAATCTCTCTTACTCCTTTCTCTGGAATAATGACTCTCGTATTTTGGGAATTATTTAATATGTTGATGTATACTATTTATAGTTTCGGTAGGAGTTTTATTGGTTGGCGTGTGTCTACCTCTTTGATCAGCTTTTATTAAACCTCCTGGCTCAATTTTTTTCAACATATTTACTACTACTAAATTAGATATACAAAGTGTGTTTACAAACATAACCTTGCACACCTTCAATAGCTGATTGTTCACTGTAAAATGGTAGTGTAGTGTATTATTTTTAGATTTGATAGAATTTAGATCTTTTTTTCTTGATCGAAGAGTAGGTTGGATGTCGATACATGGGAAGATAAATTGCTTTTTAAGATCTGAAACGTTTGTCTCAGTCCAGTATGAGTTGAAAATTTTTTGTCTTTCGTATTCTGGCCATCTTTCAGAGCATTTCATGCGACACATGCAAGGGGGCTTTAACATTTTTGCAGGCATGTCTGCCTCTTTTACTGAGATACTCTTTCCCACCAGCTATTTTTCGTTTGCGAAGATTACAGGCCAAATTTTGTTCATTTACTACACATTTTTTACCTTTTTGTTTGCACTTAGTTATATTTTGTACATTTCTTTTAACACTTTTCTCTTCTTCTAAAATAACTTCATTATGTTCATTGAAATTGCCTGCATCACTGCTTAGGGATAAATCGTCCTAAAGAAGATTTTTTTATTGCCCCACTAATCGCTAATCGTAGAAGTAATAATAGCTTTCTCTTTTACCTTTGTTTTCGCTGGTTTACTTATACGTCTCATATCATTGTCGTCCGATTCTGAGCTTTCACCACTTAGAGGCTCATAGATTTTATTAATATCCAGCTAACAAACCAGCTAAAAGAAGGACTTGAATCGTGTTTTATTATAATTTATGAAAATATTTTAATTCAAAAATATTGTTAAAAAATAAAAAAATTAGACATGACTTTAAATTATTATGTTTAATTTCAAATCGAGAGTTGTCATTCGTTTCTCGTAAAGTGTAGCACAAAACTGTATTGAGTTGTGGCATACTAGAATAAATAAAACACACTGGAAAAATTAAAAATTTAATTTGAAATTAATACAAAATGACTAACTTTTACAGTGAACAAGTCTGGAATTTAAATATATGTATTATAATTCGAAACTGCTGAAATAATAAATAGTATTTTGTCATATCTTCATTATTAAAAAATTCTTCAAACATTTTGGACATTAACTCAACCGTCTCTCTGGTTATTAAATTTATTAGATACCGTTTTTTGTTGTTAATAATAAAAATAATATTTATCTAAACACATTTTTGAACATTATTTTTTTTATTTAGATTTAGTGCAATTTCGTTATCTGTGATGGCAACAATGAATTGTTTCACGAACCATTGTCTCGAGTCTGAACCAGAGATATGTAAGAGAGGCTCTCTTATATATCTCTGGTCTGAACACTGGTTTACATTGGGAAAAAAAAGTGTACCATTTCTATATGACGGGATGTGTAGAAGGGTACATAACACTATGTCCGGATGGTAAATGACGATGCACACATATAGTAGAGGTAAACAACACCAAGTCCACATGGTGTTGTTTACCTCTGACTGGAAGTGGACTTGGTGTTTATTAAAAAGTCGGTAACTTGCCGTAAAATTGTCTCTGGACATAGTATGGTTTACCTATGTGTAGAGCCAGAAAAGTTATATTCAAAAGTACAATAATCTAAATTTCGATAAAAATGGACATAGTGTCCTTTACCTCCGAGGTACACATATTTTCTCTCTCTTCCTCTCTCGAATATAAAAATGTTCCTTTTGTATATATATTTAATATTATATATATATATATATATATATATATATATATATATATATATATATATATATATATATATATATATATATATATATATATATATATTGATACGATTAGGGTTTATAGAAAATAATTTATAAGTTATATACTACATAATATTAGATATTTGGTTGTTTTAAATAAGTTATATACTAGAGAATTTTATAAAAATTATTTATGTGAGGGCATTTTAAGAAATTAGCATATAATAATTGTAAAAAGTTGTATTTTAGTAGTTATGATTTTGTAGATATTTTTAAGTGAGCCATGTGACTAGGCAACACACTATACCCTCCATTCCTAAGTGTCATTTTAAGAATTTTACGAATATAAGTGGGGTTATATTGTTTGAAATGTATATTTTATTAAATTAGAGTGTTAGTTACTAATTTGAATGTTTATTCTGATCTGAAAAGCCTAAATGTCAACAAAATTATTAATAGAAAAGAATGGAATTCTCTGGATCTCCGGAGATGGCCATGTTTGCGAAATGGTTTGTTCCAGAAAATTCAGACAAGTAGTTAATGGAACAAATTGGAACATGATCTCTTACGAGATGGTTCTGGAATATCAAAAAGGATATAAATACCCGTGATTTGGATTCAAGATGGAAGTTTTAGGAAGTTTTTAGTCAGAAGTCAGGCCAGTTCATTATGAAAGTTAGTAGACACATTTAGTGAAGTAAATTGTTCAGAATTTTCAAGAAGTCAGTCAGAAAAGTTTAGGAAGAAATATGAAAGTTAGTTGGAGTCAGTGAATCAAATACAAATAGTCCAATTGTTTAATATAGTGAGTTAAATGAAGATTAAAAATTATGCATATTTTTAATGCACATTTATAATTATACACAAATAATTATTGAAGATTATAAAAGTATAGTAGAAGAATATTGGATGGACATTGGAAGGAATTAAATTATATTATGATTGGAGATTAGTATAAATCAACTTATAATAATTGGATATTGGTATATTGAAAAGAAGAATAAATATAAATGCTGTTTGCTGGTTTGGTTGGTGGTGTATAAATGCTGGTGAAGAAAACTATATCTTAAATTGGTAGAAGCTGATAATTGGAAAAAGAAATTTCACAAAAACAAGGATAACCGAAGTGCGAAGACATTCAGTGGTGATTAGAATATATATAGTGGAAAACAGTTCATTTAGGCATTCAGTGAAAGAAAGGTACAAAATTTTGTTAATATAATTTAGTTAGTGTCATAACAATTTCAATTTTGAAGATAGTTTTGTTTAAATTTTAGATTGTCTATAGAATTTAATTAGTTTTATAAGAATATCAATTTAAAGATAGTTTAATTTAAATTTACATTGGCTAGGATAGATATATATGTGTGTTTCATAATAGTTATAATAAAGATAATTTAAAAAAAGTACTTACAAGCTAATTCTTTGAGAACCGCGATAAAAACCCTATATATTATATTATTGAAAATACTATTGAAAAATACATCATAACAATTTGGCACCCAACGCGGTGGCTCTCTATTTAAAAGAATTAGTTTGGGAAGATAAGTGCTCTCATATAATTAAATTAATTATCAGTAGAAAGGAAAAATTATAGATTTTATTTTAATTATATTTGAACAAGTAAAGTCTCAAAATGTCTCAAGGAAAGAAAGGTACAAGAAGCAAAAAGAATGAAGAAGATGTGGAAGTAGAAACACAACCTATACAAGAGGAGAGTTTAGTACAAGCTCCACAAGATACTGCAGAAATGAATCTAGAAAGAGAGGAAAATGTCAATATGACAGCTTTGATGTCATTAATGATGCAGATGAACAAGACAATGGAAGAGAATACGAAAAAAATAGAACACAAAATGGAACAGAATTCACAAGAAGTCAAAGAAGACATGAAAAAAATGGAACAGAAATTGGAAGAGAATTATAGAAAATTAGAAAAGAAAATAGAAGAAAATAATAATAAAATTGTAAAACAAATGGAAAAACAAATGGATAAAAAACTTGAAGCTGCAGAGAAAAAAGTTGCAAATGAAATAAAAAGTATACGGAATGACTACAAGAAAAGGATAGACAATGAGAGGACAGAAGTAAAGAGGATTATTCAAGATAATAAGATAGATATAGAACAGAAAATAGAGTTTTATAAGAATATCAATTTAAAGATAGTTTAATTTAAATTTACATTGGCTAGGATAGATATATATATGTGTGTTTCATAATAGTTATAATAAAGATAATTTAAAAAAAGTACTTACAAGCTAATTCTTTGAGAACCGCGATAAAAACCCTATCCCTTAAATCATCAAATATATATAAATTAAACACCTCAAACCAACATTATTATTATAACCCCACTTATATTCGTATTATGATTAATTTCTATCTGTCAATCCACTGTATAGTTGGTTGCCTAAGCACATGGCTCACTTAAATCTATTTACAACATTAAAATTACTAAAATACAACTTTTTACAATTATTATATGCTAATTTATTAAAAATGCCCTCACATAAATATATTTTTATTAAATTCTCTAGTATATAACTTATTTAAAATAATCAAATACTTTTTTATATCTAATATTATGTAGTATATAACTTATAAATTATTTTCTATAAACCCCAATCGTCACAATACCCCAAAAATAATATTTAAAATAAATAATTTACTTATTATTTTTTTAAATATTAATTTTCTCATACCTTATTAAATTTAATAAATTAATAATTCAATTTTTTTTTATTATTTAAAATGTGTTAAATACATCCCTGTTCGCTGTCTATATCAAAACAGAGAACAACAGATCACAGTTCGGCTATTCTATGGTCAAACTGTCATGTCAAATGGAGCAATGAATGCTATGTATATATCAGAGAATAAAATATAACTTTAATTAAAAATATAATGGATATTGTGTTCTGTTTATTTATAGACAAAATCTAGGAATTATTTCTATTCAAATTAACTTTCATCAATATAAATTGGTAAGTTTTACACTTTTTATAAAGACATTTACACAATCAATTCTGTATCTAACCCCAAATTATGATTTTTAGGGTACCAAACAATTTCCATATGTACAAAATTCAACAAGTATGATGTCAAATTTATTCACAACAAAGAAATCTACCATCTATCTATGAAATGGATCTATCAGTAAGTTTTTTTTAAATTCTTTTCTTTGTTTAGTTGACATATTGGGCATTGGGTAGTAATTTCTTTTGCTATACTTATGTCATTCTTTGCAAAATAATTGTTCCTAAATAGCATCCATAGCTTTCTTGAACCAATATGCATATAATTGTTATGTAAATTTTTCAATATTTTCTTTGCTAAAGTTCTAGTTATTACATATACTTCTATGCCATTTATTATTTTATAATATACCCCATCTTTCCTAAGGACTTTTTGTTTTTCACTCAAATTGATCTGATCTCTTATAATTTCTTCTTTAGAATATAATCCAGTACTTTCTACTAATTGATTTAATCCAATTTTTATTGTTCGCTGCCCTTTTTGTGGTGTATTTTCTAACCTTGATAAAGCATCTGCCACTATATTGGATTTTCCAGAAATGTATTTGATTTCAAAGCAGTATTCACTAAGTATTAGACTCCACCGATGTATTCTACTGTTTCCATATTTGTTATTTAATATAGACGTTAAAGCTTGGTGATCTGTTTCTATTGTAAATTCATTACCCAACAAATAAAATCTTAATTTTGTGACACAGTGTATTATACTTGCTAGTTCTAATTCTGAAACTGAGTAACCCTTTTCATGTGGCTTTGTAATTCTTGAAATGAATTGTATTGGGTATTCGACCCCATCATGTATTTGTAATAATACCCCTGATAATCTCTCTATTGATGCATCTGTTCTTAATATGAATGGCTGTGTGTAGTCAGGATAGTATATTTTCAAATTTGACAGAAAAATGTTTTTAATTTCTTGGAATGCTAGTTCTCTTCTCTGATCCCATCTCCATTTTACACCTTTTCTCAGTAGTTCAAGTAATGGAATTTCTTTTATACTTAGATCTGGTATCATCCTTTTATAATAATTAATTATTCCAATAAATCCTCTTAAAGTTCTTAAATTGTGTGGTGTTTTATATTCCTGAATGACTTGTGTCCGTTCTGGATCCATTTCGATTCCCTTAGTGTTAAGTTTATAACCTAGATATATGACTTCTTTTTGAAAAAATGTACATTTTTCTTGATTTATTTTTAGTCCAACTTTGTCTAATCTATTTATTATAATTTTTAGGTGTTTCTCATGATCTTCAGCCGTTTTAGAAAAAATTAATATATCATCAATGTAGTGAATTACAAAATGTTCATATTGATCCAAAAAATCATGAAGACATCTACATAGAGCACTGCAAGATGATTGAAGTCCAAATGGTACTACTTTGAATTGATATACTACTCCATCTATCTGAAATCCTGTATACTGTCTACTTTTTCTTTCTAGAGGTATTAACCAAAAGCTATGCTGTAAATCAATTTTAGTGAAAAATGACATTCCTGTAATTCTTCCTAATATTCCATCTATACTCATTGGTGCTTCAAATTGCTTTTCAGTAATCTTGTTAATATTCCTTGCATCCAAACATAACCTGATTTCACCTGATCTTTTTCGTACTACTACTATGGGGTTAATAAAACGTGTGTCTGCCTTCTCAATGATCCCATCTTCTAACATATTATTAATTGTTTTGTTTACTTCTTCTCTGTATTTATATGGTATTGGGTATGATTTTGTTTTAAAATCTTTTTCTTCTTTAACTTTTATACTATGGATATAATTTTGTGCAATTCTATTTTCTTTATTGACAAGTCCCTTGTGTTGTTGCAATATGGAAATGACTATTGATTTATATTCTTCAGGGCAATTTAAAACTTTTATCACATCTTCTTCTTTACAAATAAAATTATTCTTCATTATGTACTCATTATTCCTTGCTTCCAATTTTACGCACTCCGCCACGTATGCATCCATCTGCTTAAAATTTCCATTCCTTAAATATTCACTACAATAATTATTCTTTACATTCTTTTGGGACATTTCCCTATCATCAAAATACATTTCTTCTTCATAAACATCATTATTTTCTTTTAATAATATCCTATCAACTCTTATACCTTCTTCTACCTCATCTTTCTGCATAAATTTAATTATTTGCCCTTCCAAAGTTACCATTTTTTCTTCAAAATCTATCTTTACTTTCTTCTTTTCCAATTCATCATTTCCCATTAATATATCAACACATAAATCCTTGACAATAAATCCTTGCATATTAATTTCTTTATTAAGAATATTAATTTTAAAATTGGCTAGTTTATCAATTTCACCCAACTTCTTATTATTTGCACCAATAATTTTAATTTTTGGAATCTTTATTATATCTGATAGTTTTAATGTATTAAAAATAAAATTCTCCGAGACTAATGTACTTTCTGAACCAGTATCTATCATAATTTTAATCATTTTATTTTTGGCCAAAGCATTTATATAAATTAAATTAATAGATTCAATAATTTTATCTTCATCTAAAGAAATAAATTCAGAAGGTTTTTCATAATAGCAATGGCCTAACTTGTAATTCAGAAAGTTTACTGCACAAAATTTTGATTATTAGAATTGTCAGATTGTATCTGACCCCTTGGATCTGATGTCCTATGTCTTTCCCTACTATTACTTCTACTCACATTTTCCTGCCTTGTACTACTTCGTTCCCTGTCTTCGCAGCTTCTATTCCTTCGAACACAATTTACCTGTCTGTTATAGTTAGGTCGCTCTGTATTTTTTCTATTATTAAAATCTTGTCTATTATTATTAGTACTGTTATTAAAATGTTGTCTATTATAATTAGTATTATTATTAAAGTTCTGTCTATTTGGATTAGTGTTAGTATTATTAAAATTTTGTAAATTATCACCATACCTAGTATTATTGTTATATGATTGTCTATATTGTTGATTATCATTTTTATTATATTGAAAGTTATTGTTGTTTTTTCTGTTGTTATTATTACTTGTCATATTGCCTCTTTGTATTCTTTGAATAAAATTAATAAAACTATCTATTGTTTGAATATTTTGTACAGTTACGGTTTGCACAACATCAGCATCAAAATGTCTAGATACATTTAAGACTGTTTCATCCTCTCTAAGTGGTGGTTCTAAATATTTTGCAACTGTTATCAATTTCAATGCATAATCTACCATATTTGATTTTAAATTGTGATTATACTTTCCAAAATATAGAATTTCTCTAAACTTGGCTTGCTCTAATTCACCCCAATAATAATTTAAAAATTTATTTTCAAATGTTTGAAAATTATCTAAATCATTCTCAATACTAGCAAACCAAGTTGCTGCATTGTCATTTAATGTCATTCTAATATAATCTTTAATATCATTAATATTATTCACAAATCTTAATTTATGTTTTAAACTATTTATGTATAAAAGAAGAGGTTAGTCTTTGTATGTGGGTATATTTTATTTTATAAAAACCCTTAAAAGGGCAACATTACAAGCACGAACGTTTTCGGAACAACTGTTCCATCATCAGGTTAAAATGCAGGTTAACATGCCTGAGCCACCAAAATATTTGGGTAAAAACCCTTTAAATTGAAAAATGTTACCGAAGAATGTACATGATTTTTATAATATTATATGATGTTTAATATTTTAATTAGATTTTACTTCAGGTAACATACACCCATGCTTAAGTGAGTTCCAGTGTCCGGAGAGTAAACCTCTTCAAACGGACTACGGTTGGCAACAGTTGCCAACCGTAGTCCGTTTGAAGAGGTTTACTCTCCGGACACTGGAACTCACTTAAGCATGGGTGTATGTTACCTGAAGTAAAATCTAATTAAAATATTAAACATCATATAATATTATAAAAATCATGTACATTCTTCGGTAACATTTTTCAATTTAAAGGGTTTTTACCCAAATATTTTGGTGGCTCAGGCATGTTAACCTGCATTTTAACCTGATGATGGAACAGTTGTTCCGAAAACGTTCGTGCTTGTAATGTTGCCCTTTTAAGGGTTTTTATAAAATAAAATATACCCACATACAAAGACTAACCTCTTTTGTTATACGTGGTATACAGCCAGCTACAGGAATTATTTTCCTTGTGGATTTTATTTATGTATACTCTAGGATGCAAATTTTTTATATTACCAGAGAATTTAATCCCAGTCTCATTTGTTAAATTTAAGTAAGGTCTCCCTATGTCTCTCATTTGTGAAATATCATCTATTCTCTGTTCCACATTTCTTATTTGATTACAATTTATTTGGATATTTTGTTGTATATCATCTAATTTTTCTTCTGTGTTTCTCCTGTCTTCGTTAATTTTTACTTCTAAGTTACATTTCTGTAACTCTATTTTCTGTTCTATATCTATCTTATTATCTTGAATAATCCTCTTTACTTCTGTCCTCTCATTTTCTATCCTTTTCTTGTAGTCATTCCTTATATTTTTTATTTCATTTGCTACTTTTTTCTCTGCAGCTTCAAGTTTTTTATCCATTTGTTTTTCTATTTGTTTTACAATTTTATTATTATTATCTTCTATTTTCTTTTCTAATTTTCTATAATTCTCTTCTAATTTCTGTTCCATTTTTTTCATGTCTTCTTTGACTTGTTTTGAATTCTCTTCCAATTTTTTTATGTCTTCTTTGACTTCTTTTGAATTCTCTTCCAATTTTTTTATGTCTTCTTTGATTTCTTTTGAATTCTCTTCCATTTTTTTCGTATTCTCTTCCATTGTCTTGTTCATCTGCATCATTAATGACATCAAAGCTGCCATATTGACATTTTCCTCTCTTTCTGGATTCATTTCTGCAGTATCTTGTGGAGCTTGAACTAAACTCTCCTCTTGTATAGGTTGTGTTTCTACTTCCACATCTTCTTCATTCTTTTTGCTTCTTGTACCTTTCTTTCCTTGAGACATTTTGAGACTTTACTTGTTCAAATATAATTAAAAATAAAATCTATAATTTTTCCTTTCTACTGATGATTAATTTAATTATATGAGAGCACTTATCTTCCCAAACTAATTCTTTTAAATAGAGAGCCACCGCGTTGGGTGCCAAATTGTTATGATGTGTTTTTTGTTTGAATGATGAGCAATGAGTATTTTTAATAATATAGGGTTTTTATCGCGGTTCTCAAAGAATTAGTTTGTAAGTACTTTTTTAAATTATCTTTATTATAACTATTATGGAACACACATATATATCTAACCTAGCCAATGTAAATTTAAAATAAACTATCTTTAAATTGATGTTCTTATAAAACTAATTAAATTCTATAGACAATGTTAAATTTAAACAAACTATCTTCAAAATTGAAATTGTTATAACACTAACTAAATTATATTAACAAAATTTTGTACCTTTCTTTCACTGAATGCCTAAATGAACTGTTTTCCACTATATATATTCTAATCACCACTGAATGTCTTCGTACTTCGGTTATCCTTGTTTTTGTGAAATTTCTTTTTCCAATTATCAGCTTCTACCAATTTAAGATATAGTTTTCTTCACCAGCATTTATACACCACCAACCATACCAGCAAACAGCATTTATATTTATTCTTCTTTTCAATATACCAATATCCAATTATTATAAGTTGATTTATACTTATCTCCAACCATAATATAATTTAATTTCTTCCAATATACCTTTTTTTATCTTCAATAATTATTTGTGTATAATTATAAATGTGCATTAAATTATATGCATAATTTTTAATCTTCATTTAACTCACTATATTAAACAATTGGACTATCTCCAACTAACTTTCATATTTCTTATAAAACTGCTTGACTGACTTACTAAAACTGTGAACAATTGACTTCACTAATTAATTGTGTCTATCTTCTACTAACTTTCATAATAAACTGCTTGACTTCTGATTAAAAACTTAAAAACTGCCATCTTGAATCCAAATCACGGGTATTTATATCTTTTCAATCTTCCAGAACCATCTGGTAAGAAATCATGTTCCAATTTGTTCTATCACTTCTATATAGATGTTCTCGAAAAAAATATCTGTTCGATCCACCGCCATAATCATTATTTCGAGAATGTTCGACTGTAAACAATGGTCACACTCTGCACTCTGAAGAATTCGTTAATGTTCCATTGATAATTTTGTTGACATTTAGGCTTTTCAGATCAGAATAAACATTTAAATCATCAAATATATATAAATTAAACACCTCAAACCAACATTATTATTATAACCCCACTTATATTCGTATTATGATTAATTTCTATCTGTCAATCCACTGTATAGTTGGTTGCCTAAGCACATGGCTCACTTAAATCTATTTACAACATTAAAATTACTAAAATACAACTTTTTACAATTATTATATGCTAATTTATTAAAAATGCCCTCACATAAATATATTTTTATTAAATTCTCTAGTATATAACTTATTTAAAATAATCAAATACTTTTTTATATCTAATATTATGTAGTATATAACTTATAAATTATTTTCTATAAACCCCAATCGTCACAATACATATAATATTTATATAATAAAACATTTATTAATATTATTATTTATGTGATATGTTTTGTATTATTTATTAAATGTTCATAATTATGTTAGTCTTTTGTATTTCAAAATAATAATCTCAATAAATTACTATATGACCCAGAACTGTCAATTTTGAAATACGTTTGTGTCATGTCCTCGGTAATATAGTAGTCAGTATCCCTGCCTGTCACGCGGGAGACCGGGGTTCGATTCCCAGTTGGGAAGGACTTTTTTATTAATATTATTACATGGTAAATTAAACACATGCGTAAATAGAAAAGTTATGTATATTATTGTCATTTTTAAATACTTATGAATATTGCATTTTAATTTGTATTGTATTATTATATTGAATTATGTTACAGTGTATTGTATTGTATTTTTATATTAATAACAAAATAAACAATGAATGTTACTGCAGAGTATTTTTAAAAAAATTTTTGCATTCAACCCCTTTCATACATGTATGAAAATAAAAATATACATTTTCATCAAAATATTGATTCAATCCTTCATTTACTATACTCCTTTTACAGGTCAAATGCTGTTTATTGTTAGTAAGTTGTTATTAATTCTGTTTCTCTTTCTGCTATGTCTTACCTATAGTATTACATATGTAATGATTGTGCAGATTGACTCCCAAATAAATTTGTAACGGCGAATGCGTATATAGAAGTGTAACTTCCACACCCTGTTTTTTTTTTTGATAAAAGTAAACAAATAAACAAAACAGAAAAACTATTATGGATATAAGTTGAGGAACAAAAACAACAGTAATATTCTAAAAAATGGCAACACACAATTTTTTCATACCTTTTAACAAGTAACTTTAGTCGTTTGTAACGAGTAATTTAAATAAAAACTTAAGGTACAAAAATAACACATTTCTAAAAAAAAGCGATGCAGTCTTGAAAATCATCACAAATTTTGTCCTATACCTTAAGACTATTATAAAATTCGTAGTAGGTTCTTTTAATGTAGTTATTGTTCACCAAGTACATGAGATTTTTTTTTGTTTGGACCAATGGGAATGGGCGCATTGTACGCTTTCTTTACGGTCCAATTTTTAATTTTTTCTTTCCGTTCCTGCACAGACAAGGTAATTGCCGATGATCTTGTATTTTTTTGGAGTTGGTTTTTAAATGTATCTAGTTCTTCAAAGTCATCAGCGAGGTAGGATGTTTTGTACAAAAATTTAAAGAGATTGTCTTGTGAAAACTTTACAACTTTGATATCAGAAAATGGTAAATTCTCATTTTTTTGGTTTTTCTTAAAATTGTCACCAAGCTCATTTTCAAGAACTTTGAAGTCACTTTTTTCCTAGGTTTCGTCTTTTTTTTGCCAAATTTGATTTCCAATTTTCAGGGTTCGCTCGTCGTTTTCTTGTTTTTTTTTTTTTACGGAGACATCTTTTTCATTTTTCATTTCCTTCATATATAATCAAAATGATGTACAAAATCAGAATAAATATTATAATATTTGTGTAAATAATAAGTTACCTTCACTCGATAATCTCGATCTGGAACTGCATCGCTGTCATCAACCGGCGATGTAGAATTTCTTCGACTCGTGGTGCTGCTAGATGAAGAGCAGAAGGGTGATGAACCGCTGGTTGAGCTGGAGGACGATAATGGCTCGTTCACTTGATTTTTGTTGACTTTGGAATCATTTTTGATGTTTCTATAAGTTCAACATTTTCATCAGGAAATGTTGATTGTAAGATTTGGAGTGTGTCCTGGTTAATAGACGTGAAAACATTGTCTGTCTTGAACGGAAAAAGTGCCAAAATATCTCCATCTTTAACGGAATACTGGTCTTTTACTGTTGTATTATTATCGTGTTTTATTTTTGGGACAATAAGTTTTCGATTTGGCGGTTTAAGAGCAAAATTTCGGGCCAATACTTTTTAAATGCATTCATTTTTTTTCGAATCATGAGAAAACTAATAAGTACTTTTGAAAAATTTAAACGCAGGATGAAAGAATACATTATTACTGAGGGCCGAAAGTCCCTGAAAACTTCTATAATGTTTATTTTAATAAGTTACAGGGGTGAAAAAAAGAGAAAATTTAGTGTAATTTTAAATTTGAAATATCTTATTCAAAAAAACTTTTGTTTATTCTAAGGACTCGAGGGACTTTCGGCCCTCAGTAATAATGTAATCTTTCATTCTGTGTTTAAATTTTTCAAAAATACTTATTAGTTTTCTCATGATTCGAAAAAAATGAATGCATTTAAAAAGCATTGGCCCGAAATTTTGGGCCTACGCTCTTAAGGTTAACCATCTCCAAAAGTTTTGCACTTCGTGAACTCATTTTAGTAACAAATTCAAAATGATAATTATTATTATTTGGCATCAAAATTTGTTTAGGCGTAGATGCAAAGTTACTCGTTCGTACTCCTTTCCCATTTTCCCCTAACTACATATTTCATTATGAAATTTTCGCCACGGTGCCACGCTTTGAGTTTATGCAGCCACCCTCAGGAGGAGTGTTTTGAAGTATAAACCAATGACGTATAAACCGTAACCAAATCGCCCATTTGAACTGCTCTTCTATTATAAGCGTCTGTCTATAGTCTTTTTTTTTGCTCGATGCTATATTCTTTGGTATGACGTTCGACGTTGATGTAAGTGCGGTTGCCATGATTTTACTAATTTTGCATATTTACCCATCGAGCAAAAAGACAAAAGAGGGAATCTAATCGTTATGAAAAGGAGACCAAAAAAGTGGCCTCTGATGGCGGACATATCCGGAAATGCGAATGCGCCAAATTTAAATTTTCCGACACTTATTAACAGTAGCTATAAAATAGTGTTTAGAATGTGTCTTAGACGAGAAAATTTTAATTAAATATTAACGATAACAGTCTAAAATGTGAAACAATTGTTAAAAAACTTCAATATAAATAAGATTTCATGTGACAGTTGGGACAAATAATAACATAACCCAACTAAATTTGATTTCTTAAACAAGGAAAGACTCTCTTTCCTTGTTTAATTTGGCCTCTCAAGATGGCACTTCCTGTCTAACAGTATTTTTGCCCCCACTACCTTTATATTCCCTCTTTTGTCTTTTTGCTCGATGTATTTACCCCAGAGATATGTAAGACAGGGGATATGACATACGTTGAAGTAGATGGGATCGGTTCGCCATATTGGTGAGTATCTGACAGATTGTTGTTTGTGTCGAGTAGATCTGTGCATAGAAATTTAATTTTAAAAATATTTTGAGCTTATTTTTGTACGGTTTTTACTTTTATTTAAAGTGAAACTATTATTACATCGTGTTCTTTTATTTTGTGTCCAAATAACACTCGTAATAATAAGAAAATCTCCACTGGAATATCTTTTCATAGGTTATTATGAAATTGTAAACAGTGTACAGGGCGGTATTACTTCCGTTTTTAGTGATGCCGCGTGTAAAAAGAACATGTAATCTTTTTAATTTGGTTTGTGTGGTTGTAGATTTCCTAAATATGTTGAAAGGAGAAATGTCTGGATACAGTTCTTAAATAGTGTGGGAACTGGGAACCTTCAAAATTTAGTAAATTGGACATTATAATTATAATTACACCTGGACATTACACAGTATACAACTTCAATTGTACATTTCACTTGCTTTCATTTGCAAATAAATAAGTTTGTATAGGTGTGAACAAAGAGATTTCAACTAGAAGGTTCTTGATATTTTGTATAAAGTACTAGTTAATAATTAATCACTAAAATGAAGTTTCAGTCAGGTTATAAAAAAATTTTGGTGTATGTTGAACCGAAAAATAAATTTAGTGGAACTGCTTTCCTTTAGAAGATTTAAATATTTTAAAATGCAATCCCACCGATCACATTAATATCACTTCCAGAGAATATAAATTGAGTAATAGTTGTGATACTGATGTGTCAGTAGATATAATTTATCATGATCACAGCTATATCAATCCTTTCTCTCAATACTCTAAAAGCATAACTACATACATTGCTGGTTATGTTGTGTTTTACTTACAAAAAAGATTAGTCTGTAGTGAATGTTTAAGCGCCTTAGTAAGTGTCACTCGGAACAACTTTTTATTTTCATTTATTGATAAAAAAAAATAAAAAAGGATTGCAATATCCATCTGAAAGTGTAATTGATATATGCTTTATGGCTGAGACAATTTTAAAAGAAATCCATTCTTTAACTTGTATGAGTACCAACGATTTAGTTACAAAAGTTTTACGGAGGTACATAAACAAAGACATCTTTTTAAATTTACTTAGTCATAGCATTGATCAACAATTCTCAGATAATCACAGAATACTCCTAATAAAGGCTGTAGCAAGCCGGTATATTGATATTATGATGTTCTATATGTGCAAGAGTAAGACTGACAAATCTCTCAGTATGAGACCTCTTATTAATAAAGTGGTATTATTTAGTGGACACTTTAGTGGAATTCAAATTGTTTAAAAAAAAATAAAATAAAAATATTGTTTAAAAATTCTTGTAAACATTGTTAACATCAATATAATAAAGCTCTTTCATTTTTCTAATTTTTATTCGAGGGCTCGATATACCATCATATTGTGAGCTAGTTTTTGTACCAGCTTTATACATAGGATGAGTGTCTCAAACTTTATATGTTACGGAAAATAAACGAAAAGCCGGTGAATATCGACAATCGCCTGTTGAGTCAGTTATTGTTGACAGTTGCAACAGCTAAAAAGTAGTATTTTCAACCGTTTAAAATATCTCGCGACTTTGACACTAGCTATAATATCCCTTACCATAGGCTCGCATTACTGGAAAAGGGATCTTTGTATGCAGATACATATAACAATTCCATAGAAACCACAATAAGTTAAAAAAGGATAAAGAACACGGCATGTCTTTGATACAATTCTTTAACTACCTACCTATACACAATAACTAATTTTTATATTTTTTATATAAATATATAAGATAATTATATATAAATATATAATTTATATTAATAGTACATGGAACTAACATATCTAAATGTATATAAACTTATGTAAGTGCACTTGCTAATTGTTGTTTTTTACTTGTATGTAAATGTTATAATTTTAAAACCATATCATTGACTGGTTTTGTACATTTTTTTAAACTTTATGTATGTAATAAATTTTATAATTATTATTAAAGTGTACCTGAAGAGTACTAAAAATGAAAGTAATTTTATTCCAAATAACTATTGCTAATATCTAATCTGCTAATATCTAATATGCTAGTCTAACTCAATGCTTATTCCCAAACTAAACAGTAAATCGTAAATACAGTTTGAATTAATTTGAATCCGGACCTGCCCGTCGCCATATTGGAGAGTACATCTTGTCAAATTAAGTGGTCCCATTTAGTAGATACAGAAATATCGTTTGTGTCATATCCCCTCTCTTACACATTTACCCAAATAATGATTATAGATTTTTTTAAGATTGTAGCAAATTCTACTAAAATCACAACTTAAATTTACAATAATCTATTTCTATTGAATTTTGAGTATCCACTGAAAAAAAAATGGTGGTAGTCAGCACCATGGTACAATGTGTATTCATTGTACCATGGTCAGCACAATCCAAGTAGTCAGTTAGTGAGTGTGAGTGGCAACATTGTAATCACAGATCACCTAACTATTACCATAGAAAAACCGAACACAGTGTGTTGGGTTGTTCTCTGCTATTACTAAGACCACTTTATTAGTGGTCTGTGATTGTAATCCACGCCTTTGCTTGGGGTTTTTGTTTGTCTTGTGTTTAAAATTATTATTGGGATACATAAAATCAAGTGTAACAAAATGGAAGGAAAGCAAGAAATTAGCGAGGAAACGTGTAAAGTAGAAATAGAGTCTAAAGAATTGGATGAGGCTCTGTTGGATGGCTTTAAATTTGAAATTCAGGAGGAATCAAATAGGCAAAGTACACATGACACATATTTAGACTTAAAGAAATGTCCCATAGATACTGAAATAGAACAACATGGATATAAACCTAACTCATTTGAAGAAAGTCAAAAAACTGAAAAAGGTTAGTAACAATAACCGTTTCATTAAATTTTAATGCTTCTCATAAATGTCTCTTTTGAGTCTGTTCAGTAACAGAAATCTCATGGTAATTTCTAAGTAATGTGATGAATCTGGTCAAGGTGTCAATAGCAACTTTACTATTTCCAATGTCTAACAACTGGCTCAACAATCTGACAATAGAATCATGGCTCCATCAAAAATGTTTTGATTGTTAGAATATCTTTCAAAGTTCGGTCCAGTGCCTGTAATGACAACTTGTGGGCCATGATCTATTGCTGAAAAAACTAAGATTATATGGTATAAATGGAGTAGCTCATAGCTCATAATTGGTTCAAATCATTCTTGTTAAGAAGATCCCAAACGATAATATGAATATTAAATCTGAAATTAAACCTATAAAATTAGGCATTCCTCAAGTCAGCATAATTGGACCCATAATTTTCATTTGATACAGACATGATATGCCATACTCTGTTAATAGTGACAATTGTAGTTTATGATTATGCTGATAATACAAATCTAATAACCGCAAATCATTTGGAGATTCTATTAAATGAAACTATCATATTTATAGAGAAATGTTAAAGTGGTTCTCCAGTAAAGGATTAATTATAAATAAACAAAAGATGAATTGTTTAATGTTTAAAACAACCAGATCAAATATAGAATGTCAAAGTAATGTTTTGTTAGTTGATACAAACAATGAAATTGGCACTAAAATTACATTTTTAGATGTGACAATGGATGTAACATTGACATGGGAAAGTCACATACAGCAACTTAATAAAAGGTTGAATTCAGTATGCTATACTTTAAGAGTGTTATCACAATATTTAGATCAAGACAATTAACCTAAAGACAATTTATTTTTAAAACTTTGAATCATTGGTGCATTATAGGGCAATTTTTTCTAGTGAGAGCAATGAACTTGATAAAATATTTTTCTGTTAGAAACAAGAGGTCAGAATTATAAAAAAATTAAATAAGGGCATCTTGCAGAGTAGTCTTCAAAATTAACAATATCTTAACAGTACCTGCAATATATATTGAGGAATGTCTTCAATTCCTCTTTAGAAACAAACATCGGTTTGTGAATCTACCTACACATAGTTATAATAACAGGGAGATTAAGAATATTTAGTAAATGATTGACTTTTTCTGCTGTCTTAAATTTTATTATGCTGTAATTTGGTTATTGAATTCATTTTCGCTTATACTCAAATATTTATGTTATAGTTGATTTGTATTTTTAGGTTATTTCCTGGACCTAAATGAACACAAACTGGAAATTATGGAGAAACTAACTGATGATTCATCTTATGAAGAAAATTATACTAGTCAACATTGTGAAGGAAAAACATTAAATAAAAATGTGGAAGTTGTGACTGAACAAAAATCTTACAAGTGTGAAGTTTGTTTTAAACAATTTAGTCTTGCAAGTAATTTGACAACACATTTGAGAGTTCACCCTGGAGAAAAATTTTATAAGTGTGAAATTTGTTTTAAGAAGTTTAGTTATGCAAGAAGTTTGAAAGTACATTCGAGGGTGCATACTGAAGAGAAATCTTACAAGTGTGAAATTTGTCTTAAGCTATTTAGTAGTGCATGTTATTTGAAAGAACATCTGAAAGTGCACACTGGAGAAAAATCTTACAAGTGTGAAATTTGTTTTAAGGAATTTAGTCAGGCAAGTAATTTGAAAACACATTTGAGAGTGCACACTGGCGAAAAACCTTACAAGTGTGAAATTTGTTTCAAGCAATTTAGTCATGCATATTATTTGAAAATACATTTCAGAGTGCACACTGGAGAAAAATCTTATAAGTGTGAAATTTGTTTTAAGAAGTTTAGCCATCCAAGTAATTTGAAAACACATTTGAGAGTGCATACTGGAGAGAAATCTTACAAGTGTGAAATTTGTTTTAAGCAATTTACTCATGAATGTTATTTGAAAGCACATTTGAGAGTCCACACTGGAGAAAAATCTTACAAGTGTGAAATTTGTTTTAAGAAGTTTAGTTATGCAAGAAGTTTGAAAGTACATTCGAGGGTGCATACTGAAGAGAAATCTTACAAGTGTGAAATTTGTCTTAAGCTATTTAGTCGTGCATGTTATTTGAAACAACATCTGAAAGTGCACACTGGAGAAAAATCTTACAAGTGTGAAATTTGTTTTAAGGAATTTAGTCAGGCAAGTAATTTGAAAACACATTTGAGAGTGCACACTGGCGAAAAACCTTACAAGTGTGAAATTTGTTTTAAGGAGTTTAGTTATGCAAGAAGTTTGAAAGCACATTCGACGGTGCATACTGGAGAGAAATCTTACAAGTGTGAAATTTGTCTTAAGCAATTTAGTGTGGCAAAGTATTTGAAACAACATTTGACAGTTCACACTGGAGAAAAATCTTACAAGTGTGAAATTTGTTTTAAGCAATTTAGTCATGCATATTATTTGAAAAAACATTTCAGAGTGCACACTAGAGAAAAATCTTACAAGTGTGAAATTTGTTTTAAGGAATTTAGTCAGGCAGGTAATTTGAAAACACATTTGAGAGTGCATACTGGAGAGAAATCTTACAAGTGTGAAATTTGTTTTAAGCAATTTACTCATGAATGTTATTTGAAAGCACATTTCAGAGTGCACACTGGAGAAAAATCTTACAAGTGTGAAATTTGTTTTAAGGAATTTAGTCAGGCAGGTAATTTGAAAACACATTCGACGGTGCATACTGGAGAGAAATCTTACAAGTGTGAAATTTGTCTTAAGCAATTTAGTGCGGCAAAGTATTTGAAACAACATTTGAGAGTTCACACTGGAGAAAAATCTTACAAGTGTGAAATTTGTTTTAAGCAATTTAGTCATGCATTTTATTTGAAAATACATTTCAGAGTGCACACTGGAGAAAAACCTTACAAGTGTGACATTTGTTTTAAGAAGTTTAGCCATCCAAGTAATTTGAAAACACATTTGAGAGTGCACACTGGAGAAAAATCTTACAAGTGTGAAATTTGTTTTAAGGAATTTAGTCAGGCAGGTAATTTGAAAACACATTCGACGGTGCATACTGGAGAGAAATCTTACAAGTGTGAAATTTGTCTTAAGCAATTTAGTGCGGCAAAGTATTTGAAACAACATTTGAGAGTTCACACTGGAGAAAAATCTTACTAGTGTGAAATTTGTTTTAAGCAATTTAGTCATGCATTTTATTTGAAAATACATTTCAGAGTGCACACTGGAGAAAAACCTTACAAGTGTGACATTTGTTTTAAGAAGTTTAGCCATCCAAGTAATTTGAAAACACATTTGAGAGTACATATTGGAGAAAAATCTTGAAAGTGTGAAATTTGTTTTAAGCAATTTAGTCAAGTTTTAATAAAAAAAACCAGTGTGGCAGTCCAGTGGGACTGCCGGTAGAAGTTACACTTCTATACACGCGTTCGCCGTTAAAAATTTATATAGGAGTTAATCTGCACAATCATTACATATGTAATGCTATAGGTAACAGAGAGCAGAAAGAAAAAAGAATTAGTTATATAGGTATATGGTGCATCGTTTGCTGTATATAAACATTTGACCTGTAATAGGCGTATAGTAAATGAAAGATTGTATCAATACTTTAATGAAAATACATATTTTAATTTTTATATTTTTATATATGTATAAAAGGAGTTGAATGCAAAAAAAATTAAACATACTCTGCAGTAAAATTCATTGTTTATTTTGTTATTAATATAAAAATTACAATACAATAAATACACTGCAACATAATTCAATATAATAATACAATATAAAAATTAAAATGTAATACTCATAAGTATTTTAAACATATAACTTACTTTACGAAGATAAAAATGAAAAACCAACAACTCTGAATATGTTGTAAATTTTCAGTTTATTTTAAAATTTATGTTTTTTGCGCATATTGCATATATTTAATAAGATTAACGTGAAGTTTTTAAATATTTCAAAAATAGAAAAGGAAATTCATAATTGGGATTCGAACTCACAACCACCAGCGTATGAACCAAACACGTAAAGGATTTACCAATTAGACATGACACTAACGTATTTCAAAATTGACAGTTTTCGGTAAAACAGTGATTATTTTGAAATACAAAAGCCTAAAATAATTATAAACGTTTAATTTTAAATAATACAAAACATATCACATAAATAATAATATTAATACATATTATATTATATATATTATATATATATATATATATATATATATATATATATATATATATATATATATATATATATATATATATATATATACAATATTATATAATATTAAATATATATACAAAAGGAATATTTTTATTCTCGAGAGAGGAAGAGAGAGAAAATATATCTTCTGTCTCTCTCTTACTCATTATCTTACATATGTAATGGTTTCACAGATTCACTCTCATACAAATTTCCAACGCCGACCGTGCGTATAGAAGTATAACTTCAAAAACAACCCAATGTATGAAACAACATAATAAAATTAAGAATGAAGTATATATATAGCTAATATATATTATATCAACCTAATATATTATGTATCTTAGAATAGTTTGATAATTTTTCAATATTTTTACTTGTTGAACTGTTCTCATTGAAATAAACTTTTTTTAATGTGCAATGTACATTGCTTTTGACTCATACATAAAATTCCCACACTTTCACCTATCATATGATATCTATACATGCATTTGTTGTTACGATAAATATGACTCATACCCTAAGCTGTAAACATATTTTTCTAACTATTTTATTATTTCTAAGTATTTTTTAGTAGGGTCTCCTCCACTAAAACCTGTGTGGCGTCCATGGCATTCGAGAAGATTCAGCAACTTTTTTATTGTAAAGAGAGAGACTTTTTTATTGTAAACACTCTAAAAAGAATAATTGTATCGGGTTGAGCTTGAATTGGAACGCGAAAAATACGTGTAGTAAATAAATTATATAAATTAGAATAGTGTCAGTGGAAAATAAATTAGTGTAAGATTATATATAAATTAAGTAAATAAAGACTAATAAACTAAGTGTTAGAACATTTTATAATAAATAAAGTTAATAAATTAGATTTATAAAAATAGGTCAGTGGTGTCAGAGTGGAATATAATTTAAATAAATTGTGAAAATGACTACGATTTATGAGCTCACAGTTACGAATTTAAGAATACATCTCGAGGACAGAGAATTAGCTTCTACCGGAAAAAAGGCTGATTTAGTCCAACGACTAAAGAACGCTTTGGAGGGAGAGGGTTTGGACCCGGAAACATATATTTGAAAATAAACATGCTGCTGTCATCTCGTAGATTTCTAAATTAGAGAACAAAGTTTCCGGCGACATCGCTTCTTTAGAAAACAAAGTTTTTAACGAGATTTCTTCTCTGGAGACAAAGTTTCTGCTAACATCTTTAAAGTCACTTCTGAGATGTCTGCCCTCGACGATAGAATATCTTCGTTAAAAACCCAAGTTGCTGCCGATATGTTGGCCTTCGAAGTAAAGATGAAAGAGATGAAAAGGAAGATAGAGAGAGGAAACAATCCAATTACAGTAGGGACAAAAGAAGACGAGGCGAAATGTAAGTTGGAAACACGGCCGAAATTTGAAGGAAGTGGAGGTTCTGTTCATGTTAAAGTCCCAACTTTCGACGGAAAATCGTCATGGACTAACTGCATGAAACAGTTCGAATCAGCTGCAAGAGCGAATGGATGGTCTGAAAAAGAAAAGGCTGTAAACCTGACTATCGCTATTCGAGGCGATGCCTTAGATGTGCTTCAGATCATAGCCGTAGAGGAGACGGATGATTTCAAACAACTTAAATATGCGATTTTGGCACGAACATTTGGAGCATGTATATCAGTCACAGCTTAAAAATCGAAAACAAAAGAGCTTAAGAGATGCCTTAAATGGCATTCAATCATCAAATGGCATCAAAAATTTAAAATAAAATTTGCTTGTCACCTAAAATATGCAAACACAATATCACTTCGTAAAAAATCGTGAACTTTGATCAACTTCCTATCATAACAATAACATAAATAGAGGAATTCATGTTTAGGACACTTTTCAAAACCTTCACTGAGTCTTTGGCCTGTACCATAATACTCCCTGTCTGATATTTTGGTGTATACTACATTTTTGGACAAAGTGAATATATTTTTCGGCATAGAATAAGTTTTCATTTCTTAGTTTATGACTATATTTTCTATTAAAAGCATACTTTTTGAATTTTGCCGCCTAAAATTCAGAGCATATTTTTTGAATTTGTCGCCTAAAATTCAGAACCTACGTTTTAAATTATTTAATTTCTCATTTACCGCCAAATGAGATTAGTTTCGGTCCGTCCACATTTGACACTAAACGTCTTTCCCAAACCTTTCTATGAGACTTACCTTACTAGAGGGCTATGTACTCACTAATGTCTAGAACAGTGTTGTTAACTCCGCAACTGAATATTTCCGTAGAGGGCGCTTCAAAAATCCGTAGAAATCCGTAGAACAGAAACATAGCAATTTGTGCGACTTTATCTGACTCCTCTCCCTCTTGGTACAGTGTTGCCAGATGGATATTTTCAACAATAGGAGAAAAGGGCAATACAAAACAGGAGATTTCCTTTCAAAAACAGTAGATTTATTTTTATTTTATATATTATATAATACATACATAAAATTTAACGTATATCTAATTCAACGTATACAGCGAGGATGTTTACAGTGATTACTGGCATGGCAATCACTGTTCAAAAGTTAAAGACCGTAAATAATTAATTTGAAGCTATTATTCCAATCCGTAATTCAAATTTTATGGGACCAAAGACTCACATCAGAATTTAGGACATAATATTTACCATATTTACATTAAAATTTAAGAGTGGATGAATGATTTATTGTTACCAATACGTGCCGATACCGAATTATGTTAATTGTTATGGTTTAGGTATCAAATTACAATTACGAATTTCCGGGATTTCCCATTCTTTGCATGTAATTTTTAAACAATACAGGGAATTATCAAATAAATTTTAATACAAACGTATTAAAAATACTAACAATGTTTTTTTGATGATAACACATTTAAACTGTATATTTCCGAATAGCTCGTATTTATAATGTTAGGGCGGGGAGTCCCCAAGGTAAATCTTAGCATTCCATCTGAGATCACTGTTATTCCCCTAAGCGCCGGTAATTCATCTGTTACGAAAATTGAAATTCAGAGAACTAGATGTCAATTAATTATTTGAAAAATATTTCTATTTCTATAAAAAGCTAAGTCTAAGAGTAAAAATTCTATTTTTATAAAAAGCTAAGGGTAAAAATCCCAATTTTATTCTTGATTGCTGCAGCTGAAAAATCCGTAGAAATGTGATCGATATCCGAAAATCCTAAATAATTTCGAAAATCCGTAGATCTACAGATAAATCCGTAGAGTTAACAACACTGGTCTAGAACCATAGTATATACCCCCCCTAGTAAGGTAAGTGTCTGAGAAAAAGTGGGGAGAGAGTTTCTAGCGCCAAATAAGTTCGGAATCGGGAACTAAAAATTTAGCGGCAAATTCAAAATGTAGGTTCTGAATTTAAGGCGGGAAATTCAAAAAGGATATACTGAATTTTAGGCGGGAAATTCAAAAAATAAATTTCTGAATTTTAGGCGGGAAATTCAAAATGTTCCGAATATTATATAGAAAACAAATATAGTCATAAAATAATAAATAAAAACTTATTCTATGCCAAAATATATTCTCTGTCCAAAAATGTAGTATACACTTATGCAATTTTGTATACCATAAATGTATAACATATCAGATAGAGACATATGTTTTGGCACAGGAAAAGTTTTTATTTATTATTTTGTGACTATATCTGTTTTCCATTACATTAAAACATCAACATAAAAAACAGATATTCTTAAAAATTTATTTATTTCTGTAATTTATAAAATTTGAGGAATCACAGAGATATAATAAATTATAAAGATCGTCATCACTGCCATTGTGGTGGTCTTCACCTGTATCCACGAAACTAGGCTCCATTCTGAACTTAACCATCTATTCACTGCAACCTGCAAAATGATATATGGAATTACACACAAGCAGCAACCGAAATAAGTAAGCCCTACCTGCGGAGACTTGCATACCCATATGGACATTCAGGCATACAATTCATTGAGGTGAGAAAGATTGGTCCTAGTAAATTAGGGACCACTCCTTCGAGCCCCAATGCTTCCCAGGCTTTCCTCGCCCTCCCCCCCATACCACGCTGATGTGCTATGGGAGGCTAGTTTCATCTATATATTTACTGAATAGTGCAGAGCAGCATGAGGCTCTTTAGTCTTGCTATGCTATTTGTATGTTTGTATATATATATATATATATATATATATATATATATATATATACACATATATATATATATATATATATATATATATATATATATATATATATATGTGTGTGTGTGTGTGTGTGTGTGTATATGTTAGAGATTTATTATGTATCTAATGTATTTTACACACAAACATATATAAATAAAAAATAAACTATGTTTATGAGTAAAATATGTGCCCATGTATAATTAAAGTAAAATATGTACCTATGTACTACAATGGCGAGTGAAATATCTCATTCATTTACAATTAAAATGTTTTGAAAACCTTTGTAAACAAAGAGTAAGTAACATTCTTTCCAGAACTTACATCAAAGGAGAATTTTTAAATACACAGTGTTCACAAATTATATGCAATTTCTTTGAATTTCATGAATTTGTAACTAAGTATAATTAAAGTAAAATATGTAACTATGTATAATAAAAGGAAAATATGTGATTATGTATAATTAAAGTAAAATATGTAACTATGTACTACAATGGGGAGCGAGACAAGGACATAGCATTTCTCCCAAACTGTTCACCCTTGTTCTATAAGACAAGGTAGATACAGATGAAAGCAATTGTGAAAGACCTAGATTCAGGAGCAGATGGAAAATGTTTGATGATGAAGATATATGTAAAACAATAAAAAGAATTTTAAAGATTCCATATGAGTCCAGTAAATAGAAAACACAATTTTATTTGTTTACAACAAAATGGAAATATGAAACTGTAAACAAGAATGAATAACATACAAATTGTACAGTTTTATACTGGAAATAATTTAATTACACTTATGACCTGTACTTACAAAATTGTTTTCTCCTACTTTCATATTTTCTGTGAGCTACTAATTTCATAGGATCTATCATAGTGTAGTCTGGTTTATTTTTAAGTAAGTTAATAAACTTCTGGTCTCTGCCATTTACAATTGCATTTACACTTTTACACCACGTATACAGAGAAAGTCTAACAATAAATTTACATATATTTATACCTGTATTTGAATGGATTTTACAGTTGAATGGTGAAAAATTTAAACAATTCAATTTCAATGAAATCTGTATCCTCTTTCTTTACTCTAAATAACATATTATATTTACATTGCTCACAGGAAACCTTCAATACTTTCTTTGCTACATATCCTGCAACATAGGTTACAGTACACCTTCCCACCTGAGTTCTCATAACATTTGAAACTGAAAGAGGAAGTGAAACATTCACTTCAGGTGCCAAAGGTTTACAACCTGGTAATACCTCACCTGTTAAAAAAAACCTAATGCATCTAATGCTCCCTCACTAACATCATTTTCACAATTGCTTTCAGGTGAATGAAAAGATATAAAATTATTTATAAGCAAAGCTTTGAAAGTGGTTATAGCATCTGGCACACTTACTGAATGAAAAATGTAAAGACATATTTTTATAATATATTACCAAAGAATATAGAATATTTGATATTACCATGTACGTCAATAAACCTTATAGTTTGAGTTTCTTCTTCTTCAATATCTGCTGCATTCTGAGAGCCTGAAATTTAAATACAATATTTTAACAGAACATAACCAATAAATAAATCTGTTGGACTAATAAATAAACAAGTACTAGATATCTTGATCTTTATCATCATCAGAAATGAACCCAAATAATATGTTGCCCAGAAGGCCCATCAAAATTTATAATAATTAACTACAATTAATATTCATAATACTTATATTAAAAATCAAAGTCATATTTGCGGAATACAATTAAGTACAATTAGATTTATAAGTTTTGATGATTTTAAAATATATAAGTAAGATTCATATGATAGGATTAACATTAATTTAAACAATAACAGTTTAAACATACAAAATATTATTTAATTTAAGTTTGCTAACAAACATTTGCTATGAGGTACAGTGCTTACCTATTGCTGGTAAAAATCCACTTTATCTTCGTCTGTAAAATGTCTAGAGCAAACACGAAATTTATTGTAAACAGTAAGAGGTGTATAATTGTTTAATACTCCTCTCTTAATTACTTTCAACCATTCCAACGTGTCCATTTCATTTTTCGGATTTGGAAAACGAAATCTACTGCTTGTGTGGTCCTTACAACCAGGAACACAACATGGTTGGCTTTTTCTTTTCTTTTATTTTGTTCCATTTTAACGATCAACAATCATCAACAATCAATAAGATGATTACAACAAAGACAAAACAAAACAAAATTCAACTTGCAATATTTCAATGGCGTACAATACAAATAATACAATACCAACAGACCAATACAACACCACCCTTCATTCTTCAACTTCAATTCTTCCACGGCAGTACGGCACATGCGTCTCATACCCCCACCTAGAGTGACTGTAGCGCCGCCGCCATTACGTACGACTGGAATCGTCCAAACAAACTTCCCCGCTGCCCTATCTCTCTTGCACTACTATTTCTTTTTATGTACTATGGTCTAGAACCTGACCCAATGACGTATAATATATTATACGTCATTGGCCTGACCCACGGTTCGTAGATACTACGAACCGTGAGACTGACCCACTACCACTACTCTGAACCGCGTAATGTAGGTGTCTATTATGAATTTGACTCGGGGAAATTACTGACAGACTTACACATGACGTCCGACATCGGAAGATCATTTTTTACTAAAATAGATGTTATAATTATTTTTCTTGCAAAAACGAATTGTCATTAGAACAGGCAATTTTAGTTCTATCATATAATGATGTAATGACTCCCTTTTTAACATTTATGTAATATAATATATAAAAGCCAGATCTCTCTAGGAACTAACCATCTTTTAATAAACTGTGCTGAATAGTGTATTTCGAAACGGGGAAATTATTCATTTATAGATATTACAAAGAAAAGGTCTCTAAAACGTTTTTGAGCAAGCCAAAAAAAATCACATTACAAGTTATGAATGAATCAAATACACAATATGTAGATGATGTGTTGGACACATTTCTGATTAATATAACTAAAAGGTAAAAGGAGGAGTCAATAAAACTTACAATGGAAAAGAAATAAAATAAATCGTTGCCTTTTCTGGATTTTTTAATCTTAAAGGAAAATAGTGGATATGGGACTCATGTGTATACAAAAAACCAACACATATGAACATATATCTAAATTATCTACAAATCACAACATAAATGTTAAAAACTAAAATTGCCTGTTCTAATGACAATTAGTTTTGGAAGAAAAATAATTATTAACATCTACATAGTTTAATCAAAAAGGATTATCCGATGTCGGACGTCATCTGTCAGTAATTTCCTCGATTCAAATTCATAATAGGCAACCCACATTACGCGGCTCAGGCTCTAGACATTAGTTATGTATTCTGGTTGCATCGAGGACCCATAGAGATACTTTCTCTTGGGATATGTTCTTTAACATTGGTCAACATTTCATATGTTTGCTTTAATTAACCCTTAAGTGGTGACCATGCGTCTCACAGACTCCGCACGTTTATTAACGCGTCTGCGTTTCTCGTCACAAATACGTAGCAACCTGTAATTCGGTGTACCTTCTTAGCTTTTAGAGTATATTCGAACGTGTTAATGAGAGGTACCTCGCTCGTCCCGTTTTCGAAATATTTACGTCGCGGAGTCTACTAGACGCAAGGTCACCAATAGTGTTATTTTAATATGGATAGTTCTTGTAAAGTTGTAAGAGTATTAGACGATGATTTCGAAGAAGTGTGCACGTACTCCCATTGTTGTACTCCCATCAATCCGTTCAAAAGTAGAAAAGTCAACGAGTCCCGTTTATTATTTTAATAAATTGTTTTCACCAGATATGTATAGTCTTGTTGTCAAGAGAACTAACGAAAAAATCACCACTTTTCGGCCAAAATATCAACAATATAAAAAATAAAAATCCGAGTTGGCTGATACTGATGAAATAGAATTGAGAGCTTTTTTGGAACTGCTTCTTTATAAAAATTTTTATGTAAAAATCCTTTATAAAAGGTATATAAATTAAAAAAACCCAAACGGGCTATGTCATTAAGACAAAACGTTTTCGGAATCCATGTTCCATCATCAGTGTCCTAAAAAGTATATAACCACTTTAATTAAAAAGAACATGAAGTTAAAATATTGACCAAGGTTAATACTTACTAGGTGTACATGTTTTGAGCCACTAAATATCAGGGTAAAACCCGTTAAAAGTTATATGTTGTGTGTGTGTGTGTGTAGAGGGAAGGGATGGCCTTAGGCATAGTCTATTAGCCACAGGATACATTTTTATTCATACACATAAAGATACATATTAGGTGCTTATAAGGTTTAATATCGATTTTAGCTTCTTTATACGATGCTAGAATATGCTTTTAAGAATTTGGATTGGATGACAAAGGGAATAAAAATAGATGGAGAATATCTAAACAACTTACGTTTCGCCGATGATATACTTATAATAGCTGAAGATCTAGGTATGGCAAGAGAGATGGTACAGGAACTCGTTGTGGCTACAGAAAATGTAGGTTTAAATATAAATATCTCGAAAACAAAAATCATGACCAATTTGGTACCCAACCAGAACATCAGTATTGGTGAGAAAGAGAAAGGTATTTGATCAGTGCGTCCTCCCAGTCTTGACGTACGGAGCAGAAACACTTACCTTAACAAAAGCAGCAACTACCAAACTGAGAGTCACGCAGAGAAGAATGGAGCGGTCCATGTTAGGAATAACTCTGCGAGACAGAATAACCAACGAAGACATCAGGAGAAGAACCGGAGTGTCTGACATCATCGAGAAGATAGCCAGACTAAAATGGAGATGGGCAGGACACCTAGCCAGAATGACAGATGGGCGTGGACAAAGAGGTTATTGGAATGGAGGCCAAGGGAAGCGTCGGTCGACCACCGACAAGATGGACTGACGATTTAAGAAGACTCAATAAAAACTGGATAAGACTCAATAAAAACTGGATTAATAGCTTTTTTAAGGTTATTAAGTCGGTATAGGGCATTATAAGGAACCAAATAGATTATGTGACAATTAATAAAAGGTACAGGAATGCTATTACTAAGGTATCTGCATTACCTGGAGCAGACATAGGATCCGACCACAATCACTTAGTAGCAAATATCAAACTGAGGCTCGCTACAGCTAAAAGAAAACACCAGAAGGCATCAGTAAACATTAGAAAACTCAAAAACAATGAAACAAATGAAGCGTACACAGAGGAAATAAACAATAGGTTCTCTAATATGGCAACTGAGAATGATGTTGAAAAGTCATGGACCACCATAAAAGAATCATTTGATGAGTTGAACAACACTTTTCTACTCGAGAGTAAAACAACTACCAAGAATGAGTGGATGACAGAAGAAATATTAGAGATGATGGAACAACGCAGGCAGTGTAAGATCAGGCAGGACGAAGTAGGGTACCGAAATATACACAGTCAAATTCGTAAAGAAATTATAGCGGCGAAGGAGATCTGGATGACTACACTTTGCGCCGAGGCTGAAAGCCTATATAAACTCGGCGACAGCTTCAATCTTCACAAGAAAATTAAGGAAATTGCTGGTGTCTTCAAGAAAAAACAAGTCACTGGTATACATAATGACCAAAATGAATTAATAACGGACCCTAGCGATATACTTAATACTTGGAAAATGTACACAGCCAATTTGTTCAATGATGACAGAACACAAAAACCACCACAACTGGGAGACCATTTGTATGGCCCAAGTATTTTGAAAGCTGAAATTGTACACGCTATCAAACTATTAAAAAGTAACAAAACCCCAGGACCAGATTATATGTACGCAGAAACAATCAAGTTACTTAATGAAGAAAACCTAGACATTATTGTCAAGCTCTTTAACGACATCTACGATACGGGCCAGATTCCAAAAGATTGGCTTCGATCTACATTTATCGCCCTACCAAAAACACCACGTGCGAACTTCTGCAAGGACCACCGACTAATAAGCCTAATGAGTCACTTTTTGAAACTTTTCCTGAGAATACTTCACACTAGATTGTTTAAGAAATGTGAAGAGGTCAGTGGATGGAGTCAGTTTGGTTTCAAAAATGGACTTGGCACGAGAGAGGCGATCTTTAGTATGCAAACATTGATACAGAATTGTTTAGATCAAAGAAAGGATGTTTTTATCTGTTTCATCGATTACGAGAAAGCATTCGATAATGTAAAACATGAATTGATGATAAAATACCTACAAGAGTTGGGATTGGATGCAAAGGATATAAGAATCATTGCCAATCTGTATTGGAATCAGACAGCAACAGTACGTCTTCAAAATTCCAACGAAACAGAAGATTTCTCCATTAAAAAAGGAGTAAGGCAAGGTTGTATACTGTCTCCAATGCTGTTCAATTTATACGTAGAAAAAGCCTTCGCAGAAGCAGTGGAAGACTCTAAAAAGGGTATTAAAGTTAACGGCATATTTATTAATAACATCAGGTATGCCGATGATACAGCCATAGTGGCAGATAACATCGAAGATCTTCAGTGCCTTTTGAATGATCTAACTCTTGCAAGTGAAGCTCGGGGTTTGAAAATAAATATCAAGAAGACAAAATCAATGATTATAAGTAGAAATGATTACCCCAACGCAAAGATATATGTCTCTGGAGAAGAAATCGAACAAGTCAGGCAATTCAAATACTTGGGATGTTTGCTGAATGAGGGTTGGGACCCCGAGAATGAAATAAAGAGCAGAGTTGAACAAGCCAGAAATGCTTTTTTGAGGCTTCGTAAGTTTCTGACTGATCGCAAATTGGACTTCAACCTCCGATACAAGATGCTTAAGTGTTACGTGTGGCCTGTTCTCCTGTACGGAATGGAAGCATGGACGTTAAAGGCCAGTTCCATTAACAAACTTGAAGTGTTCGAAATGTGGTGCCTGCGTCGAATGCTCAGAATATCATGGACGGACAGGGTCAGAAATGAGGAAGTACTCAGAAGAGCGGGCTTACAGGATAGGGAACTTTTTAATTATGTAAAAAGTAAGAAGACTGCATACTTGGGGCACATTATACGAGGAGAACGATACACTTTTCAGCAACTGATACTCGAAGGGAAAATAGAGGGTAGGAGAGGTCTCGGACGTAAAAAAATGTCATGGCTGCGCAATATTCGACAATGGACAGGAATCCACAGCTATGAAATGCTTCGCAATGCTGCTAAAAACAGAATTATTTAATCCAGAATATTTAACATCTCACCTGACAAGACGATGTACGGTGGACGCCTACGCAGAAATGCATGGCACCTTAAGAAGAAGAAGAAGTCGGTATAAGAAAAATTTTCTACAAATTTATCTGATTTACAAGCTACTTTTGCTTCACAATCTACCCTTTCACAAATTAATGTTTGATTATAAATATTTATTGGGGATCCTTCAATTGCTTGCAGAACTAACTTTGAATCTGACATAATAAAAACCGTATGAACTGGATATAGTGTGCACCATAGTAGGCTTTTTTTATCGCGATAGACTCAGCACTGTAAATAGAGAGTGTATCTGTTACAATTTAGTTTACATTATTTGGTATTATATTTTAGGATGTTAAAGTTACCAGTGGATATGATAACATGGCAACGTATGACTCCACATGAAGTTGCTGGTCCTGAGACGAAGTGTCTACGAGGAGTTGCATATTTTTAAACATACATATATTATATTTGTTTGTATGTTTAATTTTTTTGGAATAGGACTTTAAAAATTTTGTGTTATAATTAGGTAAATGTTACCATTTTTTCTGTTTTTGTTATAAGTCCTACAGTTTGATTTTTTTCTTTTTCATTAAATAAAAATGACATTACAATATTTTTTTATTATTAAAAACTGTTTTATTGCATTTTTAGTTGCCAGCTTAACAAAAACCGCTTTTTTAGCCAGGAGTCTGTCAGCCTCATGGTCACCATTTATGTAATTAAAAATAGGGTCACCAGTTAAGGGTTAAAGTGTTGACATTTATTTTAGATAACTGCACTGATGATTTGTTATCTCCATATGTTATAGTTCTTAATACACAAGCGTTGGTCAACGTTGTTGGGACATTTTACATATCTGCTATTATAATCTCTAGTATATCAAGGGACAATAATTATCTATAGTTTTTTTTCTCCCATTTGTATTATTCTCTCCTTTCTATATAAGTTAAAACCTGGGTTTCTGATTGAATTTTTTTCCCTCCTGACTTTCCTCCTGTTTTTTCATATTAGCTTGTCATATTTGTGTTTCCTTAGAGTTTTTTATTTTCCCGCTGTCCTATTTTCACACTGAAGTGATTTTCTCTTACGAAACAAAATTTTTTATGTACCTTCATTTTTCGATTGTCTTGATTTAAAATATTAATTTGTTCCATTTTTGTATTCCTTCTACAATCTTTTATGTGAAGTTTTATCAATAAATTGGAAGCTTAAGGTAACCTTGAGTATAATAAAGTTTCACTTATATTGGTATTTAAAAAATAAACAAAAAGTAAAACTGTTCACGATTATATTTTAACGACACATCATATGTATAAAATATAAAAACATAAATAGTTAACTTTGACAAATAACCAACTAAGAGTAAGTAAGTAGTACCAACTACATACATCTTCAGTAAATCCCACATATATTTCTATCTTTATAAGCACATATCCAACATTTCATCGAATGGTAACACGTAAGAAGCACCTATCGCTAATCTTTACATCGTATGCACGTAGCTGGCCAAAGCTAACATATTAACAGTCAAAAACCAATAGCACGGTTTCTTATCTAATTACCTAAATTAAAATTAATCTCCAACTAAATATAATTGTCATTAAACATTTCCAGCCTTATTAACAAGGATTTAGATACAATTAACTACCAATGTACAACGTGACAAACAGTAAAAGATTTGTTGGACGTGTAAATTGTCGACAAAGTTCTTGTTCTTGATGCTAAGTGATAAATTCGATTGGAAGAGTCAGTTGTCGACAATGTTCTTGCTTTTTACATATATTTACATATATATATATATATATATATATATATATATATATATATATATATATATATATATATATATATATATATATATATATATATATATATATATATATTCAAGGAGTCTACAGTATTCACTGCCTTCCCTCGCTCAACCGTTTCCATCTCTCTCTGTTGTCCCATTCTCCATCGTCTACTTCGTTCCTCCAGGATTTTCGGGGTAGTCCTCTTTTCCTCCTTCCTATGGGGCTCCATTCGGTTATTCTCTTTATCCATTGTCATTAAACATTTCCAGCCTTATTAACAAGGATTTAGATACAATTAACTATCAATGTACAACGTGACAAACAGTAAAAGATTTGTTGGACGTGTACATTGTCGACAAAGTTCTTGTTCTTGATGCTGAGTGATAAATTCGACTGGAAGAGTCAGTTGTCGACAATGTTCTTGCTTTTTACATATATTTACATATATATATATATATATATATATATATATATATATATATATATATATATATATATATATATAAGAATATATATATATATATATATATCTGTATATATATATATACAGAGCTTTTTAGCTTCTATGAGTTCCGTCTGTATTTCTAATTTGTACATTGCCTCCCATAGTTCCAACCCTGGTACAGAGTCATACACCTTTCTCAGGTCCACAAATGCCAAATGTATATCTCTATTTTTTGCTTTTTTCTTTTTGCAATAGTTGTTCCAGTGTGTATATGTGGTCTATGCATGATCTTCCTGCCGTGAAGCCTGCCTGATCCTCCCCGTTTTTGCCTTTTATCGCTTGCTCTATCTTTTCTCGCAGTATCTTCCCATATAATCTTCCTATTGATGATATTACGCTTATTCCTCTGTAGTTTTCGAATCGTTTTCTATCTCCTTTCTTAAATATAGATGTCATATATGCCTCCGTCCATTCCTTTGGGAGCTGTTCTCCATTTATGACTTTCTGAAATGTCTATTGTATCAATCGGGTGTAATTTTTTTAATCCGTATTTTATGAGCTCAGGTGAGATGCCTCCAGGTACCAGTGCTTTCTTATTTTTGATTGCTTTTATGGCCGTTCTCATTTCCCTATCTGTTATTTCTATTTCTTGTTGTGGGGATCTGCTTCGTCTTCGCCCGTTTTCTTTTCCAATGGATTGCGGACTTTGTTCTGTTAACAGTTCCTTGTAATAGTCCTTCCATTCTTTGTCCTGTATATTTCCCAATTTAATTTTTTCTTTTGAGTTTTGTTTCAATCCTCTCAGTACTTTCCATGACTCAGAAGTTCTTGTACCTCCTATGTATGTTTCAATATTCTTAAGCTATTTAAGGTTCTTTCCCATTCTTCATTCTGTTGTTGTGTTTTTTGTTTTTTCACTTCTCTATCTTTTTCTCTATATTCTTTATAAACTTCATCGTTGTTTGTAGTCAGCCATTTTCTGTATAGTTGCTTTTTTTCTTCAATTATTCTTTTTTTTGGTTCATTTATTTCATAATAGTGCTGTTTATTTGTTATATGTTCTTTTTCTCCAAGGGCTTCGAATGCTGCTTGTTTTATACTCGCCTTTATATGCTCGTATATTTCTTCGATGTTGCCGTATCTAAATTGGTCTAGACGTTGTTGGTATAGTTCTCTTATTGATTATTCTTGGAGTAGTTCTATATTGTATTGTTTTTCTCTTATAATGTTCAACGGTTCTTCTGTAGAGGGGTCTTGTTATGTTTCCAATTAATGCCCATTTTTGCTGTCAGTAGTTTATGGTCCTGGTACCTGCAATATCCGATTTTATTGATTCTTCACAAATAATATTATCATCAATATCTTCTACACCAGAAACTTTCTAATCTAATCTCGGCGGCAAATAAACCACATTAAGTGAGTCAGCATTTTCACAATCTGAGTCTTCTTCTAACAAAGCTATTAAATCTTTAGTAGTTAGTGCCATCTTAATTTCATATTGCGAGGATTTACTGAAATAAGCAAATGCACTACTATATAAACGCATTCACATGATTATTGTTTAGCCTACTTCATTTTAATTTATATGAACTTCATAATATATTTTTATATTTATATAAACAAATAAACACAAGGAAACTTTCAAATTAAATAAAAAAAAACAAATATAACGTTTACAGCACATAGCAATTCTATAAATAGAGAATGATGTGTAATAACGAGATTGTATGTTCAAGTTTCAGATTGTTTAGTCTAATGAAAAAAATAAGTATTTTCCAAAGTTTTCTGTTTTTTGAAGTTCTGTATTAGGTACTCTCTAATAAGAATACAATTTTACTTTATTTTGTTAGACAACTATAAGATACCTGTTAAAAGACACATGATAATTTAATAATTATATCGGTCTTAGATTTAATTTTTACGTAATTACTTATGTATTTAAATAAATAATTAAAATTTTTTTTGGTACACCTCTGCAAAATTGATAAGTGGAATATGATTTCGTTGAAAAGTTATCGTTAAGGGGTTCGTTAAGTGCGATGTTGCCAAGTTTTCACCTTCAATTAAAAATTGTTTTAGTATAGTTAATTTGTATAAATAAGTACAGTACATTAGCAGTAATTTCACGTAAAGCTATGTTTCATTTGTGTTCAAAATTGTAAGACAAGCTCACTCTAGTATAACCAGCTTTGACTGCATTTGGTTCTACAAATCTTTTACTGTTTGCTCCAACTGTCATTTTATGATCTTACACAACTTTTGCAAAATGAAACATACAGATCTTTTCTTTCCTAAATTATATAATCATTCTCGTGTTTAAAATAAAACTACCAGTCTTAATAGTCCAAATATTAAAAGCAATTTGTTTCATTTTTCGAAAAGTTTCCAATACTTAAAGTTATGCTTTTAAGCATAATAAATTCGCAAAACTATAATAGAATATCACAATTTTGGATATATATTTTTGAATGATATTAAACAATTAATTTGTAAAGGATAATTATATAATGTGTATAATGGTTTCATTACATAAAATGTAATGCAAAAAAATAACTAAAAATGGAATTTTCACTACCTAAAAAAGTCAATGCTCGCGATTGCAATGATATCAGATTAATAAGCCTATAAATAATATAAGACTTACAAATATTGTTGAAAAAATGCCACGGTCCAAGAAAATATGTTTATGTTTTGTTGATTTGAAGAAAGCCTTTGATAAAGTAAACCAAGGCAAACTTTTACAACGACTAAAGGGTATGGGATTAGACAATAAAGGTTAATTAAAAACCTGTACTGGCAGCAAACAGCAAAAATCAGAATTGATAACAAACTGCAAAAAAAAAATACCTATTAATAGAGGATTACGACGGAGTATGTGTTGCCTATATTATTAAATTTGTACTCTGAAGCTATCTTCAGCATAGCATTTGAAAACATACAGGGCAGTATAAAAATTAATGGAATTAAAATATCAGCTATACAGACGAAACAAATTTGAAAGCAGATTCAGACATAGAACTTCAAAGGCTTATTGACACTAAAAATTACTATAATAAATTTCAATAAGCTATACAGAGCGTGTAAACAACGATAAAATTGTATTTTAATTCTTAAAGATGTTCAAAATTTATCTACTCGGTCCGATAGTAACAGTATATTATTACGATCACTTTATCAATCTTTCTCTTTTCTCGATTATTAGTTTTTATTGCATAGTATATAAATTATTGTAATCGCTGCATACCTTTTGATTTGATTCCAATCCCAGGTTGATTTTTATTCCTTCTTCAATATTTTCGAGGGCATTTTATTTTGAAACATCTTTTCGGAATATATATTAAATAACAGTGGAGAAAGTACACAGCCCTGACGAACTCCTCTTTTTATTGGCAATTCTGCTGTCAGACGATTGTCTATTTTGATCGACGCCATTTGATACCAATATAGTTTTTTAATAAGTGCTACAGTGTTATGGTCTATATCATGTTGTGTTAGGGTTTCTATGAGTTCTGTGTTTGACTCGATCAAACGCTTTTTCGTAGTCGATAAAACAGAGAAACAAGTCTTTTCGCAGATGTGGGCATTTTTGTAGTAATATCTGGAGGCAAAATAATGCCTCCCTTGTACCAAGCCCCCATACGAAATCCAAATTGATTGTCGCTCAAGTTTCTTTCGCATTCTCTGTATATTCGTTGATGTACAATTTTGAGTCAAATTTTCAGAAAATGGCTCATTAGGCTAATTAATCTGAACTGTGAGCATGTATTTGCTTTATTTTTCTTGGGTATAGGTATAAATGTCGATCTAAGGCAGTCTTCTGGGAAGATTCCAGTGGTATACATTTTGTTAAATAATAGTGTTAACATCTGAAGATTTTCTTCATTGATAAGCTTTATCACGACCTGAGGCTTTTCGTAGCTTTGCCGTATTGATTGTTTTTGTAACTTCCGATGTTAATATATTAAGTATTGTTTCTTGTACTATATTCATTTGTGATTCTGTTCTCTCGTCATCAAACAGATCTTTGATGTATTTTCCCACATATCAGACACATTTTCTAGACTAGATACTATTTGGTTGTTATCATCTACTAAAGTTGTAGTGATTTTTTTCTTCATATTTGTGACTTCCTTAATCTTTTTGTATGCATTAAAGTAGTCATGCTTTTTTAGTAAATCTCCCAGTTCCTCACAGTTGCTGCTCATCCATTCTTCTTTGGCTTTCCTGGTGTTGTTTCGGATGATTCTCTGGGTTTTTTTATATTTTTCTTCATTGCGATTTTTGTATGATCTCCTTATGTCCATCAGTTCTAGGACTTCTTCTGTCATCCATGTATTTTTTGTTTTCTGATGTTGTCTTGTAGTTGTGATTGTTGTTTTGAAAGTGTGCCAAATTTCTTCTACTTCCGCGGGTGCTTCACTGAACTTCTCTTTGAGTGTATCATTGAGTGCTTTCTCTATTTCTGCCTGTACTATTGGATCTTTAAGTTTTTCGAGGTTAGGTTTTATCTTCTCTCTGTATTTGATTTTCTTTAGTTTAATTAAAATTTTACCAACAACAGGATTGTGGTTGGAACCGATGTCCGCCCCGGGATATGTTATAACTCCCCTGATTCCATTTCTATAACGTTTGTCAATTAATATATAATCAATCGGGTTTCTTATTATGCGGTTTTGATTATCGCCAGGTGCTGTCCATGTATATAATTTTCTTTTTGGTTGTTTAAACCAGGTGTTTGCGATCATTAGATTTTATTATTGGCAACATTGGATAAGTATTTCTCCTCTATCATTTCTTTGACACAAACCAAAGTTTCCTACTACGTCTTCGGTCCGCCCTTCACCTACTTTGGCATTAAGATCTCCCATAATGTTTACAGCATTTTTCTTTGTGATCTTCATTAGCTGTTTGATCTCTTGGTAGAATTCTCGTACTTCTCTTTCTGGTTTTTCTGCTGTAGGAGCATATACTTGAATACAGTTAATATTACAAGGAGTGGTATTAATTTGCAGCATAGCTACTCTATCAGATATACGTATAAAGTTCTTTATACATTTACTGCTTTTCTGGTCAACTATAAATGCCACTCCGTTATAATGATGAGGATCGTCATTACCAGCATAGTATAGTTTGTCTGTCCAGATCCAGACCATCTGACTTCACTGACTCCGAGAATGTTGACTCCCATTCTTTTCAGTTCTCTCACGGTGTTATGAGATTTTCCTGGCATAAAGAGAGATTTTGCATTCCAGGTTCCAATTTTTAACTTGTAATTTTTGTTTTCCAATTTCGAGTGGTTCCTAGCATTTGTCGTGGGGATTTTCAGCACTCCTTGTCCATCTAAGGTCTGACACAGACTAGGGGCATTTTGTTTTCCGTAACTTGCCATAGTTATAGTATCTTGAGAATATTTAGTGTGTTGGTTTCTCCTTGCCTTACACACACACACCGCAGTATTATAACCGATTAAACCAATATCTGATTGATGACAATCATTTTTTATTTTTATTCTAAAAAAGTAAGCGTTTTGCAATATTTAAAATTTGTGGAATCGTACAAACAACTACTATAACAAAAATTATAAATAAAGCTTATATTTACAGGGTGTTTGAAAACACTCTGTACCTATAAATATAAAATTTTTTGGCCTTGAGATAAAAAATAATTTCTTGGATTTTTTCGTCCTGTACAAATGGTTCCTATTTTCGGATATCAAATAAAAACAGATAAAAACTTTTAAGATAAAAAATAATTTCTTTGTTTTATTTGTCCTGTATAAATGGTTCCTATTGTCGGATATCAACTAAAAACAATCAGGTTCTTTGTCTCGCATTTTTGCAACATTGAAATATGCATCTATTAAGGAATCAGAAATATTTCCACCCCAATTCGAAATAACAGGCAAAATTAAAGGAAACAAATGAGATCTTATCTTATCTTCTAATCTAAAAACCTAATAAGAACAGCAGAAATAGAGAAAAAATTGTGGCACTAATCGCAAACATTCATTAAAATTGAATAGGACACCAAAAGAATAATTGGGAAAAATCTGGGGAGGCATATATCCAACAATAGATTACTTGAGATAAAGAAAGTAAAAAAAGAGTCTTTTTTATGTTGCAAATAACGTCCTGATACGCTCCTAGCATGTTGAAGTTTAAAAAATGAATCTTTCATATACAGTGTGACCCATTTAGATTGGAAACACCTCTATAAAATTTGAAGTTGTTAACCGATGTTAACCAAATTTTTTTTTTAATGTCATGTAATACAAGGTCTATTGCGGGACAAAATATGAAATATTTAGTTAAATTTTCAGGGCATTCTACGATACTTTTTCTTCGTCGAAAATCTAGAATTTGTATTAGCGATTTTTTTATTAAAAAAATTTCTACGCCACTGGATTTAGAGTGGCTCCAAATAACTATGACAAAAATTTCATTAAGATATATTTATTAATAACATACTTATGACAACTTAAAATTTTAAAACTCACTAAGAAAAAAACACTCTGTATTAACGTTAAAAAAACACTCTGTATTAACAGAAACATGAAAACATAATTTTAGTTTAATCCTAGTTGCTTCTACCAATCCACCATCTAATTGGATACATTTGTCGTAGTGTTTATGAATATTTCTAATTACATTTCTTAGTTGTTTGGGAGTAATTTCTGCACATGCCTGTCGAATACTTGCACGAAGTTCGTTTTCGTCTCTTGCACGGGTTTGGCAAACTTTTTGTTTGATAACTCCCCAGAGAAAGAAGTCTAAAATTGTGAGATCTGGAGATCTGGGTGGCCAATCTATCAACGGACTACCCCGGCCTAATATCAAACAGTAATATCGTTGTCATGGCAACTGAGATTTAAGTTGTAGCATGTAAAGTTAATAATAATGTAAGTGCGTTACTTGCATTAAATTTTTATGCTATTTTAAACATTTTTTTGTCTAGTAGTGGTTTATTATTAAAATTATTTGAAAAATAATTAGTTTTATGGTTATCTGTTGATACAGGGTGTTCTTTTTTGACTCGCAGCTTAGTGAGTTTTAAAATTTTAAGTTGTCATAACTTCGTTATTAATAAATATATTTTAATGAAATTTTTGTCATAGCTATTTGAAGTTACTGTAAATCCAGTGGCGTAGAAATTTTTTTAATAAAAAAATCGCTAATACAAATTCTCCATTTTCGACGAAGAAAAAGTATCGTAGACTGCCCTGAAAATTTAACTAAATATTTCATATTTTGTCCCGCAATAGACCTTTTATTACATGACATTAAAAAAAAATTTGGTTAAAATCGGTTAACAACTTCAAATTTTATAGAGGTGTTTCCAATCTAAATGGGTCACACTGTATAAAAAAAAGCAAATAATTTCGAATACAAGACAGTATCAGATTATCTAGTAAAACTTTTTTCTATAATGAATACAACATTAAAACACAATATAAAATAAAACGATAAAATAATACACATAATACACATTAAAATAGTCATTTACAAGTAGAATTTTGTTAGATAGCATATACAGTCAGCCTGTTGGATCTTTGCTCAGGTGTGGCATTATATTTTATATTACGTTCGTTTTCTTTTAGCATATCCTAAACCATGAAATTAAGTCGCTTATCATTTTAAAACAGAATAGATCAAACAAAGATGTCAATATGACAAGGACGATGATTGATTCATTCACTGGGAATTTCACTTAGGTTCTGTATCTGACAGTGCGTTTGTCTACAACTGATTTCCATATATTTAAATTACAAAAAGAATTGTTAGACTATTCGTTTATTATTTAATTTTTTTATTAAGAAGTACATAATGTGAAATAATATCTCTAACCTCCAAATTGACATTTTCTAATTTTTATATTGACCATTATTTGACTTATATTTCTATTTAAATTGTATAAACATGACGGTGACATTTGAGCAAAGATCCAGTGGATCTGCTGTGTGCAAGATCGGTTATATTAAGTTCATAAGTGATTTTTCGCGATAGATTCGTTCCCCGAATTTTTGCTTTCTGTTTTGAATTTATTATAGTAGTCTGAAATCGGTATTTTATTACTTCTAAAAAATTTTCAATACGAGCCCCTTCCCATATCAGTTGGCTCACCTATGGAATTTGCAGTTGTCGATTACCATCAACAAATTATACTCTGCATGTTTTTATAAGTTCCCATATTAATTAATATGGCATTTTTCTTAATATTTATTAAAAACATGAACCTTGTCATATGAGTATTATTACTACCCTTATGGTTTTTCATTTATTTTCAACAATAAAAAAATTCACTAAACCCTGGCTATGCATTCACTTATGTCAACATACTTTGACATAAGTGTTGAAATGACATCAAACCAATAATATTGTCAGTTAATGTCAAATGTATTTTGTAGTATTGTAAAGCTTTTTGTCGTTTGTGAATTGTATACTGGGTCGAGGTAAAGTTATCAGGAGTCAGTGTTGCTGCTGGACAACTGCCCTGGTCATCCATCCGGTCATGAACTTCGTAGTGAAGATGGTAACATTTTTGCCATGTTCTTACCACCCAATACGACAGCTATGATTCAACCAATGGACCAGAATGTCATCCAGAACACAAAACTGCGCTATTGAAAAGCTTTACTCTCCAACATTCTTGCTGACGAGCAAAGTGGAACGGATCTGGTAGTAGCTTTGAAGAAAGTTAATCTCAAGGACGTCGTTTTCAATTTGGCAAATTGTTGGTCATCCATTTTACAACTTTCGATTCAACTTTCTTGGAAAAACTTGAGCCCAAACTTAGTGGCTGTTGACGACTCTTAATCCAACTAAAAAGACATCATTTTAAGCCCCCTTGTCGCTCAGCTGGCTCAAGACAACACGACAATAATTACTGAATCTGAGATTTGAGAATGGGCATCCGGTGACTGTGACAAAGACATTGACACCCAAGAAATGCTCACGGATGAAGAAATTGTAAGGGCCATTCAAAATGAAGAAACGGAAGAGAAGGATGTCGGTGATGAACCACATGCTTCAAAAATTTCTGCTGCTAAAGCTGTTAAAACACGGCCAACAGACCATAATGCTGAGGCATATAAGAGCTGGAGGGTTTGATCAGCACGTCGAGACTGATGTCAAGAAAAAAAAAACAGATTTTTTACTGCTTCCCATTGAAATTTATATAGATAATATGCATTTATTAACTATACTGTATATATATATATATATATATATATATATATATATATATATATATATATATATATATATTGTATAATATAATATTTTATTAATATACATAAAGCATTTTCAGAAATTTTCATTGGGGTTTTGCAGTTTTTCTTCTCCCAATAAAAAAGTCATAGGTAATCCGAACGATGCGATCATCCGAACAACCCGTTTCCCCGATTCCGTTCGGATTAACGCGACCATACTGTATTTGAAATATATCATCACTATCAGGGTATAAGGAGAAAGCGTTAAAAAGTGACCGGTTTAGAACGACTTTTTATCTCTTTAAACACTTCTAAAATGCTTTTCAAATTTTTTTCAAGGGCTGTTCAATGGCATTAAACGATTTTAAATATTATTTACGTTTTTCCAGCGCTTTTAATAGTCTTTCGATATATTTTTAACACTTTTTAATTACATTTCATAGTTTATAAGCACTATTCAGTATTAGAGAAAAAGTTCAGAACTGTGAAGCATTTAAAACGATCTATTTGATCTGGTTTAAGGCTTTCATAAAGTTTATTAAATGGTTTCCAGTGGTTTTCGTCCGTTTTAATGCTCTTTTGTTCCTTTTTAAAACTTTTCAATTATTTTTCATGCTTTCTCATAGCTATTCAGTACGAAAGAAACCGCGCTAAAAAGTGTCGACATGTGATTGAAAACGTGCAGTATTTACGACGCGTTTTATCGCTTCCATAAAACGTTTCAATGTTTTTCGCAGATTTTAAGACTTTTTCTTATTTGCAGGTTTTATAACGTTTTACTTGATCCCTTTCAACGCTTTTGCAACGTTTTTCAATAGTTTACAACGGTTTTAGTCCTTTTTGATACTTTTTCGTTACTTTTCAATCTTACTTCACGGTTTCTCATCACTATTGAGTACGAAAGAAAAACGCGCTAAAAATATACAGCCTTTAAAACGCATTTTGACGCGTTTCAACGCCTCCCAAAACGTTTTTAATGTTTTTCGCAGAATTTTAAGACATCTCATTTATTTTTAACGTTTTTCAAGGTTTTTGATAGCTATTTACTGGTACGAAAAGGCGTTAACAAATTTGACGCTTTTACAACACCTTTTGCTCCTTTTTATTAATTTTACAAAGCTTCTTGGGTTTTCGACGCATTTTAAAAACACTTTTCAATCCTTTTCTATGGTTACTAATCACTATTCAGTACTAAAGAAAGCATTATAAAACATGTAAGTGTTTAAAACGATTTTTTGATCGGCTTCAAATCTTCTATACCGATTTTCAATGGTTTTTGGCTATTTTTGTCCCTTTTACGGTTTTTTTAAACTTTTCAATCCTTCTTTGTCAAATTCTTTATACTGAATGTAGATGAAGTTCCTTATCTCTATTCAGAACTAAACAAACACTGAAAAGCTTAAAACAGTGACTCTTTTACAACGCTTCTACAAAGCTTTTTTAACGTTTTTCCCGTTGGTGCCACCTTATTTTACACGCGTGGTCTGTGGTTGGCCTTTATAGTTGAAAAATCAGTGTACTCAACTAGCTATCTGATAGTTACTGAACGTACTGAAGTTCCAGCTCTTATATCTGGCAGAGATCTAATTCAAACACCATTAAATCGACAAATACAATTTTTTATGTGAAATACATTCATCCAATAGACAGAATGTACATAGGAATATTTAAAAGAACGAACAGCAAAACTTTGTTTTGCTGTTCGTTCTTTTAAATATAATAAATAAATAAACGAAGTTTTGCCATTTTCTGTGCTGGTTAATATTCGCCTCATTGTAAATAAAACTTTTAAAAGAAAAATCACTTTAGACCTTAATGCAACCTCTTGCAATTTTCTTTTTAAGACGACATTATCCGAAAGCTTTAAAAATGCAATACTTTATAACAGAGCAATTGATTAAACATCTTTTTAAACATCCATTGCGTATCTGAATTTCATCCAGATTGACATATGCTAGATGGCTTCGTAGTCGGCTTCCAGGGGTGGACTCGTAGTACCGTTGAGGAATTCTTCTAGTTCGTCTCTGTGCGAATGGGAAGCTTCGTCGCGAGAGCGCCTTTTGTTTTTCTTATCGGGATCTTTGTGCTTTTCTTTATCCTTGTCTTTTTTCTTTTTGTGTTTTCTTTCAGTCTGAAAAAAATAATGTAATAATTATTTATTGATTAAGATAAAGATGATAAAATGCCACAATTGTGCCAAATTAAAACGATTAGTGGGAGTGGCTGGAGGGTCATGTTTGGTGTCATTCGATAGATTTTTCAGTTTTTTGATCCAATGTAAATTTTGCAAAATATTCGACCGTCCCGCTTCTTTTAACACACCCTATATAAGAGATATATCATTGGAATTATTCACCACACCTGATCACCATCTTGTAACAGGGGGTTTAGATATAGGTGAATTATATTGGCACATCTGACAATTTTTTGAAAGAAAAATTTCAGAAAAGGTGACATTAATTATCTGACACATCTGATGCAATTTTATGGTATGTCAACAATATAAAAGATTAAAAGGTATAGAGCCAAAAATGCGGAAAGATAGTTCAAAGAAAGTCCAAAGAACAAGGCAGATAAGACGCTTATTTAAAAGGTTATACGGCAATAATTATTAATATTACCTTAGATTTATCTTTTTCTTTTTTCTCTTTCCTTAACGATCCAGACGACATTGCATCATCTCCATCGCTATGTCCACTGGGATTTGAAGGATAGCTGGTCTTTGAACTGAGCAGTTCCATGTGTACATTGGAAGAATTCATACTATTACTATCATCGTAGACTGTGCTGTTGCTATAATCTAACGTTTGGCTAACTACCGAATTGTCTTCACCACCTGAAATTTGTTTAAAGCAAAATTTGTATAACTTATATTAGCTCACCTGAACTACCTTATAATGTAAAATTGAAAGTAAATCAAATGTTTAGTCTGCAACCACATCCGAGAATATTTCAACTTAGAACTAAGACAAATAGTGAGAAAGTGCTATGTTTGAAGTGTTATATAGAGTGAAGCATAGGCGCTAAAAGTACCAACAATAAACCAAATTGAACATGTAGATACGCAGACGCATGTAAAAGATTCTTTGAACTGCTCACATAATTAACGATCAAGTACTGAGATGGGTAAAAAAGAATAGAGAACTAATATACTCCACTAGAAAATTATACACAGCACAGTTTTTATGAAATAGCTGGTAATCCATAAAGTATTGCTAGAAAGGAAGGAAGAATAATAAACACTAATTCATATTCTGTATAATAGACAAGTTCCACTAAAGATTATAAGAACTATTGAAAACATCTAGAAAAACAACAAAATGAAAAAAAAAATAGTCAGCGGAATACGACAAGGGGATTCATTGAGCACCATGCTCTTTAATTTGATCATGGATGAAGTATGGATCTTCCCTATCTTCCTGGATATATACAGTGTAGGTAAAAGTTTATGGTCGGTATTGTAGAATTTAACAGGATATCTAACACAGATATAAAATCATATTTTCAGCGAATAGACAAAGACAACAATCATATTTCCCCTTGGTCTCCCCTCGGACAGTTCCAATCTCCGTTCGAATTTTTTCTGGGTAATATATCATCAGACAAATACATGTCGACTTCTTTTATAGCTCTCGATACAGGTGTGCGTTTAGATGAGTCATGTCCAATTAATTCATCAAAAATATACCACTCAAAGCGTCCTTACTTTGACACCGCGACGTTGCCAAATAATTTTGTATGAAGCTTTTTTATTGTGGCGTCATAATGCAGTTTATTATTTTTATTGGGAATAAGGCACAATGTGACTTTAAAAGAGGCTTATTTTGATGTTTAGATTTTCAATTCGGAAATCGTACTTAAAATACGAAACATGAATAAATTTTATTTATATAAAACGATTTCCTCAGTGGAAATCAAAATGTTAATTACACTTATTGTAAAGTAAAATTGTGGCATATTTCCAATAAAAAACAGTAAGCTGTCATTTAAATCAATGCGCCCAAATTTGATTATCTTAGAACATTGTTCAAATGCTAAAAAGACAACAGGTCAAATAAAACCAATAAGTTTGGCAACGTTGAACTTCCCCTCTTTTATTATTATTTCCACTTTTTTTTTTATTATTTCCACTAATGCATTTTCGACGATATAAAGGGCGGACCTAATATACCTCTCTCTTTTTAAACAGGTGTTTCGCACTCCATCTCACGTAAGGTCCATACCGACCACAAACTTTTACTTATACTGTATGAAGTTTCCCATGCTGTATCCCATGGATACAGCATGGGAAACAAAGAAATAAAAATACTCTTGTTACACGGACTATGCAATATTGATAGCCCAAGATGAAGATAGTCTGCAAAGACTGGTCCACAGATTTAACATCAGCAAAATAATTTAATATGACAATCTCATCTCAGAAAACTAAAACAATAGTCAGCAAAGAACCAACCAGATATAAAATAGAAATTGAACTAAAACGAAACTTGGCTGATCAGGTAATACGATTAAATGATGGTAGGTGGATAAGATATTGGTACGAAACCGAGGAAAAAAACACACAAACTGAAAAAAAACAGCAAACTGGATCCGTTTAGAACAAAATAGATTTGATACTGATAAAGGAAGCCTGTACTCAAAAGTGCCAAATAAGAATTAAAAGTCACATGTTAAATTGGTAATACAATGATTGTCTTACCTTCCGGTGATCTCCTCCATTTAGTATCAACCCCCATCCAAGCATCGTATGCGTCTGAAGTTAATTCGGATATTTCTGAGTTAATCGTGGAATCAAACTCGTCTGTGGTCTGTTTCATATCATAATCCTCTGGAATGCTTTTGTCTACTTCATTCTCTTTGCTTTCGTCTGATTTCATGAGAGGTTTTGATGGCGCTGTGAAGGGAGATTCGACTTTCTTGACGTGCTTTATGGGTTTTGAAAATGCTAGATCTTCTTCGAAATCTTCCTGCAATTCGGATACTAGAGGATTTCCCGTATCGGTGTCGCTGAAAACAAATATTTTTTAGTAGGTATTAACAAAAACACGGAATGGACAAAAATACTTAAATTGTAATACAAAAAGCTGTTGTTCATACAGTATGTTAAGTTTTAAATGAGATATAAATGGCAACACTGCGCACCGTCTACTTTCCACGAACTTCCATTGAGGCATCGTCAAAAATTTGTAATTATACAGTGGTTGTTTAAAGCAATATCAGCGTAGATTTTTAATTTATGTTTATAAACAACATATCTGTTTATACGCCCGTACAAAAGGTTCAAATACAGTAGAACTCCAATTATTCGGATCGCCAATTATCCGGATCAGATTGAGAAAAAGAAAAAATCAGTTTGTATAGGCGTCACGTCCTGAGAGAAATAAATATGTATGCAGGAACACTGCGCAGTAGTTGACCCTTCTAACTGCGAACACACTGTAGTGTAGCGATAGCAACGGGCTATAGGGAGGGGGAGCGATGACCCACGTTCGCGGCACCTGCTACTGCTACATACTACATAGTCAGTCGTTCAGTGCTTCTTCAACCTGCACTAGAGTGAATTGATGTGTTGACTTGTTCGTGTTCCTTAGTGTTTTGATTATTGTGTTTAGTGAACTACGATGAGTTCTAAGAGGAACCGTGTGGTATTATCGTTGGCCGATAAAACTAAAATTATCGAACAGTTGGACAAAGGTATGTCGGATAAACATTTAGCCGAGGTTTACAAAGTGGGAACGACAACAGTATCTGACATTAAAAAAAATAAATTCTCTATTGTAAACGTTGTATTTATTCTCGAGAATGACGCCAGAAGTTCATCGAGAAAGAATATGAAAACAGCTGAAAATAAAGAACTGAAAGAAGTGGAGTTTAAGTGGTTCTTGCAGCAGCGAACATTGGGGAACCCTCTTTCAGGCCCTATTATTTGTGAAAAAGCTATGCTTTTTGTCGAGAAAATGGAGAGTGTGGGTTCATTTAAAGCGAATAATAGGTGGCTACGAAATTTTAAAGCCAGGCACGGAATCCGCGAGTTGGACTTAAGTGGGGAGAAGCTTTCAGCTGACCCTAAAGCTGCTGAAAACTTCATTGAAACTTTTAAAGTTAAATCAGATTGTTATGACCCTGAGTTTGTATACAATGCTGATGAAACGAGCCTAAACTGGAAAGCCTTGCCAATAACTACATTGGCTTGCAATAGAGAATCAAGTGCTCCTGGTCACAAAGTAAGCAAAGAGCGCGCGACTACCCTTAATTGTGCTAACGCAACCGGAAATCGTAGATTACCACTACTCATGATGGGAAAATCCGAAAATCCCAGGGCATTCAAGAATGTAAAAAAATTTCTTGTGGTCTATAAAAACCAAAAAAAGGCTTGTATGGCTGCTACTTTATTTACATAGTGGTTTGATGAAGTGTTTATACCTGAAGTCAAAAAACACAAAAGACATTGGGAAAAGAAGGCAGCAAGGTACTGTTACTTCTTGATAATGCACCCACCCACCCCCTGGGAACCTGCATGAAAATGAAGAAGGCATTGTCGCTCATCACAAAAAAGTCAATTTAAACCAGAGTGTGACCACCTGCAACTCCTCATCGTCAAAAGAATGCGAGACTTGGCGGCGCGGAAACGATTCAAGTCAGCAAAACAACTGACTCTGCCTGATAGGTTAAAAGAATAATTCATTTTACTGTGATTCAGTTATGTGTGTCAATATTACGTAATGTAAACTTTGTCATGTACATATTGTTGTGTATACTGTATTGTTTTCATAATAAATACCGTATATGTTCTCCATTGTGTTTTGCTGTAATTACGTTTATTTCCTAGAAAATGCTTTTTTCGAGAAAAATCCAGTTATCCGGATTTTTGATTATCAGGATCGGGTCCGGTACCAATTAATCCGGATAATTGGAGTTCTACTGTAATAAAATGGTTTCATGGTGGTAATTCTGGACAACAGTGTGTAGATTTATTTTCTGTGTTTTTTGAGGGGAGACCAATTCCTTGTGTACAGTCGATTCGTAATATTGTTAAAAATTTTGAGAGTTGTTATTGCCTCAAAAATTGCAGAAAATGTCAGGCTCAAGAAGTATCACCAGAAAAAGTTGAGGAAAGAGAATATCAGGCGGTTTCTGAAGATCTCTCATTGGCTTATGCGAAAAAGATCGCTTTAAATTGTAACCAATCCATTTGTATATTGAATAAAAAAAGAAAATCAGTTCCTCTCTGGATGATTAGGGTAGCAGTTGAATCAAGTTAATAAATGATTAAACAAAACCTTGGTTTTAATTAGAGTTAAACCCAATTTATATTCAGTATTCAGTAAAGGAATCTCGGTAAGCTACATGAATTTTACTTATTACTTATCATTGTTCAGGATTGATTCTACTTGGGAGTACGGCATTCAAAAATTTGGAGAAATGGGAATGGTGATAACTCTATTCAATATTTACAAGTGCAGATTTTCAGGTGCGAAGGTCCGATTGTAAAGGTGCTCAATATCTTGCAGGTCTTAATTATGATTCGTTGCAGAGATCGAGAATCTTGAGCATCGAGTATTCGTGAACCTTGAAGCCGTTGGCTGGCTTTTTTCTCTGTTTATTTTGAGGTTTCGTAGGGTACTACAGAGAGTGAATTTAGTGGTTATCGTTTCCGTAGTAATGGTTACTTCTTCTTCTTAAAGTGCCCTCTCCTCAATGGAGGTTGGCTACTACAATTTTAAACTCTTCTCTATCTTCAGCTGTTCTTATTCTTCTTCTACGGCACTACAGCCCAAAATGATCCTTGGCCTCCTTTATTTTTTGCCTCCACCCTTGTCTGTCTGTGGCTGCTCTTCTCCATACACGGACTCCTAAAAGTGCTTGTGCGTCGCTGCTTACTGTGTCTTCCCAGCGCTTTCTTGGCTTTCCAACTGGTCTCTTTCCCTGCATTCTGGCGTTCAGTGCTCGTTTTGGTAGCCTATCCTCTCCCATTCGTATCACATGTCCGGCCCATTGCAATCTTTGTATTCTAATGAAGTCTGACAGGGGTGTTTCCTTATACAGTTGATAGAGCTCGTTGTTATATCGAATTCTGAAGATTCCGTTTTCCCTCACAGGTCCTAGTATTCTCCTCAGTACTTTTCTTTCGAATGTGTCGAGTTTGTTTTTGGATGTTTCTTTCAGGACCCATGCTTCGCTGCCATAACATGCTATTGGCCGAATTAAAGTTTTATAGATTCTCATCTTTGTATTTCGGTGGACACTTTTAGACAGCTGTTCTTATTAGCTGTTCAAAATTTAGCACTGTCCATTGTCGGATATTTCTGAGCCACGATAGTCTTTTCCTTCCTAGGCATCTCTTTAAATTTTCGATCTCTCGATTTTTCCTTTCACTATAAGTTGGGCATATTGGTACTTATTATTTCTCAGTATGTGGCCTAGGTATGATGTTTTTCTAACTTTTACTGTGTTAAAAAGTTCTCTTTCCTTGCCTATTCTATGCAGCACTTCTTCGTTTGAGGTATGCGATGTCCATGAAATTTTGAGTATTCTCCGGTAGATCCACATTTCGAAGGCCTCCAATTTATTTACGGTTGATGTTTTAAGGTTCCACGTTTCAACTGCATATAGAAGAGTCGACCAGACGTAGCATTTTGATAAACGTAGTCGAATTTCGAGTTTTATTCGAGAATCACAAAGCAGTTTTTTTTATTTTTTCGAAAGATTTTCTGGTCTGTTATATTCTCGATCTTATTTCTAGATCAGGATTTAGGCTGCTATCGATCCAACATCCCAGGTACTTAAATCTATTGACCTGTTCTAAAATGTGTCCATTTATTGTGCAAGGTTGAGGTACGTTTTGTTTTTTTAGGATTGACATCACTTTGGTTTTTTTAATGTTTATTTTCATACCAAATTGCTCACAGGTCGAGTTGGTTTTGTCGATGAGTCGTTGTAGACCTAAGTCGGAATCCGCAATTAACACTGTATCATCGGCGTATCTGATACTGTTGATATTTACGCCATTCACCTTGACTCCATCCTTGGAATCCTCCAATGCTTCCTTAAATAGAAACTCGGAGTAAAGATTAAACAGCAGAGGCGACAGAACACATCCTTGTCTAACTCCCCTCCTAATTTCTACTTCTGCGGATGTGGAACCTTCGATCCTAACTCTGGCGTTTTGGTTCCAGTACAAGTTTTTTAAGAATTTGATGTCTTTTCCATCTAAACCGACTTCTTGCAAACGTTCCAATAGTAGGTCGTGTCTTACTCTATCAAATGCTTTTTCGAAGTCTATAAAGCATATAAATATATCTTTCTGTTGGTCGTAGCATTTTTGGGCGAGAACTAGTAAACTGAACAGGGCTTCTCTCGTTCCCATGCCGGCTCTGAATCCAAACTGATCGTCTCCGATGATTGTTTCGCACTTTCTATAGATACGATTATGTACGATTTTTAGTAGGACTTTTACTGCATGACTCATAAGGCTTATCAGACGGAACTCATTGCAGTGTTGTGGGTTTGGCTTTTTTGGTAGTGGGATAAATATTGACTTCGGCCAATCTTGGGGTGATAATGGGGTCCGTAATGGTTACAGTCTGTCCCAAACCCTTCTTTCAGTGCGTCACTAATTTTGACGTCATATAGGATTTTAAGAATGTCGAGAATTATTGCATGACATTTTAGTTAAATCTTACAGTTGCAGGATCGTAATCGGCTAAATGTGAAAAGGTTATTTTTTTTGAAATATGGAATAAAAACTTTAACAATTCAAAAGTTTTTTTAATATACATATTAGAGGTCCCATCCTGTATATAAATTTTTATTGCACATTATATTGGAACGGCAGTTTGTCATAATTCCTATTCAATACATTCCAAGGAAAGTGCTTAATTAGCTAAGATTTATTTATGGATTTATTATTATTTATTACAAACACTATGGAATTGGAATGTTTGTTTATTTAAAATAACGCTTTCTCCTAGAATATTTTAAGAGTCGACTGCGAGACAAAAAATTTTACTGGCAATTGCAAGGCACCAACCAAAGCAAAACATTCCTCTGATAAAATAGCATCGATTGAATTCAATCATATTCGGATAAGTAATATTCCGATAAGTTTCTGTGGCAGCCAATAGTTTAATTTTGTGAAGATTTATCATTAAATAGTGGAAATAGTTTAAATAGTTCTAATATACACGAGTTCTAATAACATGTTGAGATTTATTGGTTAATGAAGGTCCTAGATTATCACATACTGAAGTACTCATTGCCACAGAATACAATTGAAGTACAATTGTCATCTGTTTGAATGCCTTTATTTGCCAATCGCCTTACTATTGGTAACGAAACTCCTAACGCCTCGGCAACACGCTAAAATGTATAGTATTTAAAATACTATTAATATTTTTTAGAATAATTTAAAACTTACTTCACGAACGGCAGAAACTGGTAATAAAGTTGTCACAGCCTCTTTTTCTAATTGAAAATAATTTAATAAGTTTAATATTAGTTTTTGTTCTTTCTCGGCATATTTAAAATATTTTTATGACAATAAATACAAAATTAAATTTTCACTGTAAAATGTCTGAAAATACTAACCTGGAATGATATCACTTTATCAGATGGCATTGTGAAAGTACTGTCACGATCGAGACCATCTGCGTCAAATTATATTTATGCGCATCATTGATTGGATATCTATTTAGCGTATTCTAGACTCCAACCAATTATACATCCGTAAGTAGAATTCGCTTTAATATGCAAATACCCGTGAACGATACATAATTTTCTAAGTTCTTTGTATAATAATCACAGACTCACGTTTTTTTCTGTTACTTCTAGCTTAATGCATTAGAGAGCATTCGATCAACTATGGCGCATTGAAAGAAGGGTTTGGGACGGATTTTAGCTTGAACATTACTATATTTTCCTCTGTTTAATTCCCTAAATTTATGTCAGAAATATCTAGTTTAATTTAAAAGCGTAGAAAAACAATTAGTAATTAAGTTGTCTAAATTGTTACTTACGTTCCTGAGTCTCCCTCTTCTTTAGCCTCAACCTGCGCATTGATCTGCACATCATCTAGAAAACCGCCCAGTTGTCCGTTATCCGGACAGAATTCTTCAACTGACTTTATTGGACTAATTTCTAAGCCTTTTATATCTGGAATGCCGTCCACAACGCGATTTTCCGGTCCCCATTTAGAAACAAAACCGGAACTCATGCTGGAACTTTTGGATATCTGAGGCGTTGGCTGTTTTGGAACTGTCAGTGCTGTATTGCCATAAGGAATTGGTTTACCTACGAAGGATATAAAAATTTATAAGACCATTTTTTAAATTTCTGTACTTTCATCAGTGTATTAGTCCTACGCAGCGTGCTGGACCCATATGAGTCTGTACTCTTTACCCAGCGAATCAGTTAAACTAGCATAGAATGCTGTATATCTTTAAAAAATCTTACCTGCTCCAATAACTATAGAAGCACTTTGTGACCTCTTCATGTCAGTTCCTCCAACGTTAATTGGCGGTTTGACCTGCGGCTGAGGAATATTCGCGTTGGAATCAGCAACTTCCCTTCGTTTTTTCACCAAGTTCTCCAAAAACTTTCCGTAATTTGCCTCGTCCGAGCTGCAATACATATCTAATTCTTGAATTGTGACTGTCGTTTCCATTTCGTTTCTTTCCAATTGTTTTAGTAAGGTTTCTCTTTGAAGTTGCAGGAAAGGTAGGTTGAAAAATTTGTGGAGGATTTTCAGTCCGAAGCCGTTACGCATAGACGATTCTGAGTGGCGTACTTGGGCAGAGCGCGTACTAAAAGAAAAAGTGGTAAGTTTAGAAGATATCTCTAATAACATTTTTTTTATTTTATTTATTTAATACACGGAATAACCCCATTAACAGTTTAAATTACAATATAGAATATAACAGTTAGGATTCAAAACTTGAAATTACTTATAATATAAAATCAATATTAAAAAGTTTAAAAAATTAGACTAAAAATCTTACATACTAAAAAAAACCAACAAAATATAACAAGAACAAAATTCAACAATCCCAATATACATATCACGAAGCAAAAGATCTTTTTAACTGAGAAGTTATATTGAAAATATCAGAATCGAGAACATTTAATAGCCCCATGTATCTATCCAATGGGTTGTGAATACCATAGGTTGTTCTGTGGAAAGGAATATTGAAAACCTTGTGGTAACACATATGATCTTATATATAAACATAGCTCCTGACATATCACGACGGTTCTTGGGTGAGGGTAAAGGTAATTGTTGTTCGATACGGGAATAATCATGATTTTCAATAGTGGCGTGGACATGGTAAGCTTCTTCTTCTTCTCGTGCCACTCCTAGCGGAGATTGGAAATCATCATGGCCACTACGACTTTGTTAGCAGCGCGCCTAAAAAGTTCAATCGAACTACACCCGAACCATTCACGTAGATTACGAAGCCACGATATTTTTCTTCTTCCCACACTTCTTTTGCCCTTACATGGTAAGCACAATATCTCAAAAATGTATGCTTGACTCTTTCTATGATATCAATATTGTTCTGAAAATAGGCTGACCAAAATACTGAACAGTATTCCACAATACTTCTAACTAAGCAACAATATAGTATAGGAAACAGGAAGTGATGTCGTTAACGAATATATTAAAAAGAAGTGGAGAAGTGTGGCCTCCTTGAGGAACTCCTGATGTTACTTTGATACTGGCAGACAGATGACAACCCATCTTGACTTTCTGACTTCTCCCAGATGTAGAGTTTTTAATCTATTCAACACTAAATCAGACATTGTCTAATGTTCGATTAGATTTCTCATTGGCTAGGATTCAAAATTCCCCAGAAGGACCCATCCTACCTTCTCTCCGAGATGTTCCTCACGTAAATACTTTTTAACTACAGAAAATAAGTCGAAAAAGCAGAACTGGCATTCTTTAAGATGAAGAACTTATATGCAAGAGACCGGGAATTTTCATCGTTATAAGGGGAGATCGTTATACAGAGAGAGACAAAATTCGGTACTGTAATATTAATAATACTAAATAACCTATTTTAATTTAAAAAATTTATCAAAACGAATATAAATGAATTATACTGTATTGTACACCACATGTTACTGTAAAATATATTTAGCCTATATTACCAAAATTTCTGTCACCTTGGTCTGTTTCCTTTTCTCTTTCCACAGAACTGACCTGATCTTGTCCTGAAGGCACAATAGAATCTTCCACAGCACTCATATCGTCTTCCTGGCGGATGAAGAATCGATGCAGTACTTTTGCCGCATCCAATGCCTGCTGAGGAGTCGGACCTGGTTCTGGCTCTGCTTCCACTTCCGAGTCACTGTTTTCTTCTTCTTCTACACGAACTCTTTGTATGATGTCCTCGTCAGAAAGTCCAGATGTTGTAGCTATATATTCATCAACTTCTTCAAAATCTGTTTGCTCTTCCGGTCTGTAGGTGATAGTAAGTTCAAACTGTCTGACCCAAACATCTAATGGCAAGTTATCTTCATCATCAGTCAATCCTTGATATTCCAGCCATCCTGCGTGTTTGAAAGAATGTTTTATTGTGTTGCTCGTCACCTCGTCTCAGAATTTACTAATCATTAGGATGGCGTCAAGAATGTATAGTTTAAAATCGCCATTGTTCTCAATCAATTCCATCAAAAGTCTTCTCCTGTAATGGCTTTTCAAACTCTTGATGACACTTTGGTCCATGGACTGAAGGACACTCGTTGTGTTTGCTGGCAGAAAACAAAGTTCAATGTTTTGAAGGTCGCACAGTATAGGATGAGCAGGACAATTGTCTACAAGCAGAATTTTTTTCCCTTTAAGCTCGATTTCCCACTTTCTTATCGCTTTTTCAAAAATTTCCGAAGTCATCCACGCACTCTTGTTTGCTTTATAGGTCACCGGTTTTTCGAATTCCCTATCACTTTTGCTTCACCGAACCTGTCATGCTGGCTGCCACTAAAACTGTAATGCGTTCCTTAGACAGCTTTCCATCAACGCACTTTTCCGATTTAAATTTTAAAGTTCTGTTTGGTGTCATTTTAAAAAACAATCCAGTCTTATCAGCATTGAAAATGTCGTCTGACGCATATCGTGCCTTCAGTCCAAGCCACACGTTTTCTAGCCAATCATTCGTTACGTTTTTGTTAACATCGCGAGCGTCTCCGCTGATTTGCCCGTAGTTGATCTTGTGCCGCAGCTTCCACTTGCTCAGCCAACCCTCAGATGCCTTGAAATTCTCAATTCCAAGCTCAGTTGCAAAAAACTCAGCTTTTGTCCTGACCACTGGCCCAGAAAGTGGAATATGGTTCATACGCTGCTGCTGGAACCGCTGAAGCTTAGCGCGATCTAAATCTTCCATCTCTGCTACCGCCCTCCACCTCTGATTCAAGCCACTTTTTTCTGTCCTTCCATATCGTAGCCACAGTTGACTAAGACATCCCCGTACGGTGAACTACATCCGATTGGTTTTCAGCTTTCTCTATTGCTCGAGTTGTCGATAACTTTTCCTCTACCGAGAGCACTTTATGCTTTTTCGAAAACATGTTGACTGTTGACACACTGAGACACAACTCAAACTGGAAATGAAAAGTCGTCAATGATGACAACATCAGTGTGATAACAGTTAGGCACGTCGCCCGAAGAATAAAAGCGAGTCACTTAATCCTCTGATAAGAATAAGTAGAATGGGTGGCCGTATTCCTTAAGCGCAAAACAAAACAACCGCTGGACAATGACCTTGCCACTCGTGACTCGGGTAGTCTGAACTTTAAACACAATAACACATTTGTTATCGACTATTGAACGCTGAAAAATCATCGCTATAAAGAGAGAAAGAAAATACGATATCGGTATAGACAAAGAATTAATACATTGTCCTTATGACGAACCAACTAATGTTTACTATTTTCATGAATACAATGAAAGACTTATGAGAGAAGAGGTCCTGGAGAAAAAAATGTCCTGGCATGCTAACTACCGAAAGTGGTCTGGAAGAACATCAACCAAATTATTTCGCAGTGCAATGACCAAGTGTTGGATACTCACAAGAAGAATATGGATATCATAAATGAAGTTATTCAATTTGTGCATTGGAGAGTGTGTTTATGGTTAAGTAAGGGAATAAGTGTGGCATTATGAGAACAAATTGGCTTACATTTATGAAGAACATATATATCAAAATTCGGGATTAAATTTTACTGAAATTTGAACAATTCCCATAATATGTGCATTCAAAATTTATGAATAAAATTACATTGATGTTAAAAACAGTAAAAACAAAAGGTATACTTACTCAGCAATTGATTCTATATAATAATTTACATGTTCTGCAGTAACTGATCTATGGTGTGACATATCACAATGATTTGATAATATTATCACTGGTATGTGGCCTGGAACTTTTGGCAACTCTCTTTGGACATAATCAAAAGTCCAATTTTTGGTCAAATCTAACATCATTATCACCTAAAAAATAAACATTTAAGATGAAGTTACATAAAAGGAACAATGAAGTTTTACAGTTTCATAATTTTACAGTTTCATAATTTTACAGTTTCATAATTTTACAGTTTTTTCCTACATTATCCATTTCTTTCCCTTTTTAAAGAGATTCTTTGATCCTTATCTCTTAAATGGAGCGAAAGGGTGCTTTATCTCTTACATTTAAGCAACTAAGCAACAACAATAATATTATCCGTTGTCCTCTGGAAACTGGCTTTCTCAGATCACTACAACTATTATCATTTCAATTGTATTCTTTTAAGCAATCCGAATGCAAGGATGTCTCGGTTGAGTTTACCGAAGGTACAAGTTGAATATAGCCGCAAATGTCAAAAATATTTGGGTTTGGCAGTGTTGGAATGTTTTTATAATGCATATGTCGTATGCTTCAAATATATAGAGAGAAAGCTTTTGAAAAGTACATTTTGATTATACTATTTTATGAACTCTGCAATTTTTAATTTATATGAAGCAATAACGAGTAAATATTTGTCTCTTTCGAGATTAATTGCAAAAATCTATTGCAATCTGGCAACTGCTGATTTGATGATTGCCAAATCTATCCCCTAATATATCAAAGGGTAATTGCCAAAAAAAAATTCTAATAATTAACTGCAATTTATCTCCAAAGAAACAAATACTTACTCATTCTTGTTTTATAAAAATCAAAAATTGCAGAATTTATAACAAAATATAAACAAAATGTACTTTTCTAAAGCTTTATCTTTTTTTTAGTTAAGTTTCTACGATGTCAGTTGGACAAGTATAAAAACAAAATTCGACACTCAAGTGTCGGCGCCTTCTGTAAAACATAGGCGGCGCAATAGAAATTAACTAATAAACTTTTGTTTTTAAATTAAGGTCTAATATTTTGTTAAACAGTAATAATATTGTTAATTATTCACATTTCTTTATGAACTTGACACCAAAGATGATTAAAAGTTAATACACATAGTTCATTCACTAACGGTAAAATATTGTAATATTGTATTCACACAATTAAACACTATCACTATCCGTGTGTCCAGAACTTGAGTCGTCGTTTGTGTTTATAACTACCGGTTCAATTGGTGGTAAAGTAGGATATTCTTTTTCTTTTACTTGAACATGAGCTACACAATTTTTCCAAATGTCAGTTTTGTTAAGTTCTTCGATCACTGTTCTTATATTTTGGACAACAACGTCACTTAATTGGCGAGATTGATTCATTTTCCGCAATTCCTTTTTTACATCGGCCCATATCATTTCAATTGGGTTGAAAACACAATGATATGGAGGGAGCCGTAAAACCGTATGCCCGTGGCGTTTAAAGAGTTACATATTCTATTACATATTCTTCTTGAAAATTTTGTTGCTTAATTAATTGCAACAATTCCTTTTGTTCTCCATACATTCTATGATATCTCCCTTCTTGGAGCTAGTATTTGTAATTTTGGTGTAGAGTCTAGAATGGTATGACGCATTGTCCATTACTATCACGGAATTTGTTTTAATATTCGGTAAAAGCTGTTCCGTTGCCCATATTTCGAAAAGTCATATCCTCATGATAATCAGCTGATGACTGTTTAATGTTTTTGGCCGATAATAACAAGGCATTAGGTACAAACCCGCTCTTAGTTCCAGCATGTAGAATTATAATTCTTTTTCCTCTCGAACAAGGAGTACTCAAGCAGCACTTTTTGCTATCATTCATCCAGCCATATTGAACTACATCATGGGTGTCAAACCACGTTTCATCAAGATACACAATGTCTCTATTGTCATCTCAATATTCCTTTATTTTACGTAAATAATGTTGCCTCTGTATCACAATCCTTGTAGATTCCATAATTACCATTCTCTTGTCTAATTTTTTATAACTAAATCCGCATTCTATTATAACACGCCTCAATGTATCAAGGGATTTATATGCATAATCGGGATATATTTTCAAATTGTCCTGAAGCATTTCCAACGTTGGAACTTTGTTGTCCTAATAAAATTCGTAGACATAGCGACAAATAACGTCTTTAGTGGCCTTATCAATCTTTTTAAGGTTTTCTCCAACTCTTTGACGTTTAACAGAATGATCACTTACATCCCCAGCTGCAATAACACGTAAAACTGTCGTACGCGCAAGTTTGGTAAGTTCACATATCCTTAACATAATATTATTTTCCGAAAGTGTACTATTTTCGCCTCTTAAACAGGAATATATATTTAGAATAATCCTTTGCGCTTGAATATGTAAGTCCTTATTTACAAATTCCCAATTCATTGGTGTTGGATCTATAATTGTTAAAAAAAGTAGATTAAGGGTGAATATTATGACCGAGCATCCCTATACAACTAATTATTAAACTTGTTTTAAATAAGAATTTACATACCTAAATCGTCCGTTAATGTATTTACTGTCTTAACTCAAACTTAACTAAAACACAACACTACTGTTTGCACAAAAATATTAAAAATATAAGTGAACTTGCTGTCGTACACGACGATACTGAATATATCGTTTAGTATGAGAAACCTGAGAAGGCATTTTTGACCATGTAACGATAAAGTTTGAGCGTAATAACTTCCGAAGAATTTGACTAATTACACTTCAGTAGTGCCCGATAAGATACGTAGAAAGTAATAAGCCACAGCTGCAATGTGGACAATACCGTTAGTGATCAGTTACAAATAATGTTTATATTTCTGAATTATTCGGGACTGGAGCCGAAAAATTCCTTAACTTTTATTGAAATTTAAAATTGATGATTAAAAGTATATACATACATAATGCAAATGAAATGTAATGTGCTTTTTAATTTGAGAACTAAAAAATGAGACTAAAATTTTACTATAAAAATAAAATAATTATAAGTTTATCACGACGACACTGTTATTGTGTTTATTATATGCTTGCCGCCTTTGAAACATGAGAAGCAGTTTTTGCCAGATAACGGCAAAGCCAGATTTGGTTAATATCCATGTGGACTAATACCAGGATTAATCAATAATTACAGAATTACAAAGATTTATTTTTATTTCTATGTTCGCCGTAGAATTACTGACCGGACCCCAAAAATTGTTCTTTCCCAATTCATATCGGTTCTACTTTACCTACATTATAAAAACATGCCAACACTGCTATACCGAAAATTTTTTGTTCCATGTTTGACATTTGCGGCTATAATCAGTTTATACTTTCGGTAAACACAACCAATGTCTCATATGTAAAAACAATCGCTCGGTTTTCCCTGCAAAACTGTTTAATTACCAGTCTTAACGATAAATATATTGCCTTTCTATTAAGATGTGTCTATTATTTTTGTTTTCTCTGGTTCCCGTGTAACCCATTTCTTCTACAAACTTTTTATATAATTATTAAACTGTCGGAAGCATTTTTTCTTCAAGATAGAAACTTTTAATATAGTGATATAACAAGCATTCATCCATTTGATTCATTTTGTTCAATTAGTTAGGATCCCTCCTGTATAATGTAGCCTACAATTTCTAATATAATGTTTTTATTAAAACAAAATAGGTTATTAGAATTTGGTTTGAAATATGTTCATCAAACATTCAGTTATGATAAATGTGATAAATTTTGTGTATGACAAAATAATAAATGAAGCGTGCATTTCCATAACGTTGTAAGTGCCAATATGTAGAGTGGCGCATCAGTTACTAAATTATTTTTGTTTGGACGTGTTGGGTTGGGTTTAAACCTAAGTATTTGGAACGAATATGGATGAAACTACAGAAAAACGGTCCAAAAAGAAAAGAAGAGTTGTTGATAGTTGGAAAAAAAATAAAACCAAGAAAATGAGAAACTCTGGCGAAGAATATGTTTCTCTAGTCAATAAAAAGACCGTTACAAAGAAAATGCCACCAGCTGATGTAAGTATGGTTTAAAGAGATACCTATCTAAATAGACGTTAAAACATAAATAATTTTTTTTTGTTTAAATCTATCTAAATAATCCAAAATTGTTTTAGGTAAAATGCAAGTGTCCACTAGCATGTAGATCCATAAGACTGGAATACCTTGTTGAGTTGTACAATCATTTTTATGAAATGGCTCATTATAGTAAGCAGCAAAGTTACCTACAAAGGTTTATTCATCCCCAATTAATCAAAAGGAGACGTCATGGTCAGTACGAACATCCCAGTGAAAGTAGGAGAAAGCACTCTTTCACCTACCATTTACTTTTGCCTGGAGGATCTGAAATAAGGGTTTGCCTCAAAAGATTTTGTAGTACGTTTGCCGTAACTCCAAGAAGAGTGCAACTTTTGGAAGAAAAAATTCTTGATGGTAAAATGGATATGTCAGAAAAACGAGGAGGGGCTCGACAAAATATTTTCAAGACTGTCTGGACTAACAAGATTATAGAGCATATCGAAAGTTTTCCAAAAATTGAGAGCCACTACGCAAGGGCGAAAACCCCTGATAAGCTCTTCTTGTCACCGGATTTAAACGTAAGTAGAATGTACCGTGCATTTTTAGAGAAATATTGTGCGGATTATCAGCCGCCTAACAAACCACCAGTGACTAGACAATGGTATAATGAAATTTTTATATCAAAATGTAACTTATCTTTTGCAAGGCCTAAAGTAGATACATGCTCTACATGTGATAGTTTGGCTGTTCAAATAAAATCAGGAGATAAAGCTGCTGTAACAGAACAGGAGCTTCACCATCGGAGAGCACAGGCTGCTACAAAAGCAATGTCAACTGAGACCAAAAATGCATGTACAAGTAATTGCTATGTTCTTTCCTTCGATATGCAGCAGCAAATGTACATTCCCCAATTAACTCACTCCGAAATGTACTATTCACAACAGCTTGCAGTGTGTAACTTAGGAATTCACGATTCCATCACAGGAAAAGGATTCATGTGTTTATGGACTGAGGACTTTGGGGGAAGGGGTGCCTTGGAAATTAGCTCCTGTTTATATACTTACCTTACTAAGGAAATTGGCAATCACGGAAAGAAAAAGCTTATTTTGTGGTCGGATAATTGTGGGGGTCAAAATAAAAATCAGTTCATGATCGCCATGTATTTGACCATACTAGCAAATAACGTTTTTGAGGAAATTATTCATAAATTTCCTGTAAAAGGACACACTTTCCTTAATTGCGACAGAGATTTCGCAATCATAGAAAAACGTAAAAAAGTGTGTAAGGCTTATACATTGATGAATGTTGTTAACATCATTACTAGTGCGGCCCAGAAAAATCCATTCTCGTGCATGGTGGTTAAGGACTTTTATGATTTCAAAACCGTTGCCTGTGATAAACTGAACACAAAGAAGTTAGGAATTTCAACAGCTACGCAGCTTCGTCTTACAAGAGAGAAATTTGGTACGGTGATGGTGGCTAAAGGACATAGTGAGCTCGCTGGATGGAGTGAGACCAATGTACTCAAATCTGGAGTTACATTAGAAGACTTTAAAATCATAGACCTTCAAAAAACTAGAACTCACTTAGGTATCCCAGAGAAAAAAAGAACAGATATTGAAAAAATGCTCCCTTATCTTCACGATGATGCCAAGAAGTATTTTAAAGAAAAATTAGGTCAACCAGGGCAAGTTTCTACTGTAGCAAACAACGGTTAAAAATCTGGCATTTAAAACGTTTTGACTTGCAAACCTGATGGCACTTACAACGTTTTGATCTTAGACAGATTTTTGAATTTTTTTTTAAGTATGCTTTGTTTATTGTTTTTTTGCGGTATGTTTGTATTATATAATACCTTTAAACTAATCCTTTTTCAGTATGTTACATTATAAGAAATAAACATGTTCGATAAAAAACTGTTTTTTACTCCTCCTGAAAAATTTATAATTTGGCACTTACTACGTTATGGCAATGCACGCTTCAAATGTACTTAAATAGTTTAAATAGTTTAACCATGTAAACTGAAAATATTTTGTTAAACAATTTAGTTTGTTTCTTAACGATTTACAAATACACAAGATATGCATTTAAAAACATCTATAAATAATCTCCTAAATACCTTTTAACATAACTTAAACATTATGACATAACTTTTATTGAATGTGATAATTTGTAAAACATGTGAGGCATTTTTGATAAAAGTATATTTTGATTTAAATTATATTTAATGCCTAAGGCAATTAGGCGTATGGGGTTTGTGTGTTTATAAAATTTACAAAACATTTTTAACTTAATTTGTTGCAAATTTAAATGCAAATTGACAATGGGGAAGAAAATATAATTGTAATGGGAGATCTAAACGGTAGAGTCGGAAATAATAACAATGGAATTGAGGAATGCATGGTAAAAGAAGGAGAAGAGATACTAAACAAAAATGGTGAAAGAATAATAGAAATATGTATGGAGAATAAACTTGTTATAACAAATACAAAATTTAAACATAAAAAAGTACACAAATACACGAGAGTACAAGAAAGCAGAAATGAAAAATCATTCATAGATTACTTTTTGGTAAGTAGCAACAAAGGGAAAAGAGTACAAGACACGAAAGTGAAAAGAGGCTCAGAGATTGGCAGTGATTATCATCTAGTAATAATGAGAATGAGAACAGCCAAAGAAAAGGAAGAAACGAGGAGAAAGGTAATAAATGAAAAAGTAAAAAGCTACAAATTAAAAGAAGAAAGATATAAGAAGATATTCCAAGAAAAATTAGACAATATTTTTAAAGGTAGGGCAAAAACTGCAAGTATAGAAGAAAAGTGGGAAAATCTCAAGACCAACTTAATCATAGCTGCTGAGGAAACTTGCGGGAAGACTTCTTCTTAAAGTGCCTATCCGTTCCGGATGTTGGCGATCATCACGGCTATCTTTACTTTGTTTATTGCAGCGCGGAACAGTTCAGTGGTAGTCGTGTTATACCACTTTCGTAAATTTTGAAGCCAGGAAATGTGTCTTCTTCCCGGTCCTCTCTTACCATTTACCTTCCCTTGGAGAAAAAAAATAGCAAATAATAGCATGAGGAGAACTGAATGGTGGACGGACGAAATACGAAGGAAAGTAAAGAATAAAAAAGAAAAATGGAAGAGGTATCTAAGTACAAAGCGCCCTGAAGATTATGAGGCATATAAAGAAAAAAGAAAAGAGGTTAAAATAGCTGTGAAAGCAGAAAAAGAAAGGTCATGGGAAAAGTTTGGACTAAAAATGAGAAATAATTATAGAGAAAATCAAAAACTCTTCTATGCCGCATTAAAACAGCTCAGACAAATGAAAGAACACATGATGCTGAATATAAAAGACAAGAATGGAAAGGTAATAACAGAAGAAAACCAAATAATGAAAAGATGGAGAGAACATTTCAAAGAGCTAACTCATACAGACGTAGACAACATAGTGGAGATACAAGAAATAAATGAAAAACAAAAAGTAGAACCCATAACAACAGAGGAACTAGAAAAGGCAATTGAAAGAGTTAAATTAGGCAAAGCACCAGGCAAATATCATATCACCCCGGAAATGATAAAATTCATGGGAATAGAGGGGGTGGACAGCATGAAACAACTAATGAATGATATCATAAAGAGAGCTGAAATACCACAGGAGTGGAAGAAAGACATTATACTACCAATAAACAAAAAGGGTGATAAGAGAAACCGTAATAATTACCGAGGTATTACTATATCAAGTATTCCTGGGAAGGTATTCGCAAGAATAATAGAAACAAAAATAAAAACCCAAATAGAACCAACTATGGAAGATACACAATGTGGATTCAGGAAGGACAGAAGCACGCAAGACCACATATTCACAATAAGACAAGTAAGTGAGAAAGTAATCAATAAAAATAGAGAAATACATATATGCCCGGACCCCAAAAATTGTTCTTTCCCAATTCATATCGGTTCTACTTTACCTACATTATAAAAACATGCCAACACTGCTATACCGAAAATTTTTTGTTCCATGTTTGACATTTGCGGCTATAATCAGTTTATACTTTCGGTAAACACAACCAATGTCTCATATGTAAAAACAATCGCTCGGTTTTCCCTGCAAAACTGTTTAATTACCAGTCTTAACGATAAATATATTGCCTTTCTATTAAGATGTGTCTATTATTTTTGTTTTCTCTGGTTCCCGTGTAACCCATTTCTTCTACAAACTTTTTATATAATTATTAAACTGTCGGAAGCATTTTTTCTTCAAGATAGAAACTTTTAATATAGTGATATAACAAGCATTCATCCATTTGATTCATTTTGTTCAATTAGTTAGGATCCCTCCCTTGGAGAAAAAAAAATAGCAAATAATAGCATGAGGAGAACTGAATGGTGGACGGACGAAATACGAAGGAAAGTAAAGAATAAAAAAGAAAAATGGAAGAGGTATCTAAGTACAAAGCGCCCTGAAGATTATGAGGCATATAAAGAAAAAAGAAAAGAGGTTAAAATAGCTGTGAAAGCAGAAAAAGAAAGGTCATGGGAAAAGTTTGGACTAAAAATGAGAAATAATTATAGAGAAAATCAAAAACTCTTCTATGCCGCATTAAAACAGCTCAGACAAATGAAAGAACACATGATGCTGAATATAAAAGACAAGAATGGAAAGGTAATAACAGAAGAAAACCAAATAATGAAAAGATGGAGAGAACATTTCAAAGAGCTAACTCATACAGACGTAGACAACATAGTGGAGATACAAGAAATAAATGAAAAACAAAAAGTAGAACCCATAACAACAGAGGAACTAGAAAAGGCAATTGAAAGAGTTAAATTAGGCAAAGCACCAGGCAAATATCATATCACCCCGGAAATGATAAAATTCATGGGAATAGAGGGGGTGGACAGCATGAAACAACTAATGAATGATATCATAAAGAGAGCTGAAATACCACAGGAGTGGAAGAAAGACATTATACTACCAATAAACAAAAAGGGTGATAAGAGAAACACTGTAATAATTACCGAGGTATTACTATATCAAGTATTCCTGGGAAGGTATTCGCAAGAATAATAGAAACAAAAATAAAAACCCAAATAGAACCAACTATGGAAGATACACAATGTGGATTCAGGAAGGACAGAAGCACGCAAGACCACATATTCACAATAAGACAAGTAAGTGAGAAAGTAATCAATAAAAATAGAGAAATACATATATGCTTTATTGATCTGGAAAAGGCGTTTGACAGAATCCAAAGAAAGGATGTATGGAGGACATTAAATGAAAGGGGAGTTGAGTATAACAATTGATGTAATAAAGGATATGTACAATAATAATACAAATACGGTGAGAAACAACAACGAGAAATTCGAAGAATTTACTACAAGTCAAGGCGTCAAACAGGGATGCGTGTTGAGCCCACTGCTGTTCTCAGTGGTACTGGATGAGGCAATAAAGAAAGCCAAGAGAAGAACGAGAAAACTAACATTAGAATACTGGCAAATGAAACAGACTCAACTATCAGATTCACGTAATTACTTAATAATTAGTGATTATTACCATAAAGTATATACTGAAAACAACTTTTCCTAAATTAAAAAAAAAAAAGATAAATGAGGTTTTTTTAAATATTCCGAATTTTTCTTGATAGGCTAATTTTAACACCGGAATCATATTCAGCTGAAAATTTTACATTGAATACGCATTTTTGGATATTTTGTTGAGCAGATAGCTATGCCAGAAAAAGTGATAAAAAACGGGAAAAAAATTTTTCTTGGAAAAAATTGAATTACCCATATAGGCCTATTTGGGTGTATATGGGTAATTCTAGAGTCTAAATGGCTAGAATATTTTAGACCCAGAAGGTTTAAATTTGGCAAATCATCATATTTTGTAGTATAGTATATGCTTGTAAGATTTAAGCCAAATCGAGAGAGGTTGGCTGACCAACTTTGCATAGTTAATGTGGAATTACCCTTTAACCCTATCTGTCAAATTATTATGAATAAAATGAAACTTTACACCTTGGTGGTGTAGTGGTAAGAACATCAACTCACTGAGCCTAAAAACATTGCATGGTTGATGCAGATAATTACAAATAAAATAAATGAAACTTTATAGATTGACAGAAAAATCATAACATCTATTTAATTAGAGTTTGACAATATTTAAAACATAATACAGATTTAAATTACAATAAACCACTTACCCCATTAGTGCCTTTATAGACATCTAAAAACTCTGCATCTAATGCATGTTCCTCTTCTACTTCCAACTGGGTATTTTCCAATTTCAGCCCTTCAAAATGTTTCTTCTTTTTTCCTTTATCTACAACATCCCACACTTCTACTTTCACTATATCATCGGTAGCTTTGTAGTTCCACTGGATAGAAGTCACTTGGATTTCGTCTGTAGGAATGTACTCTTCAACAAACTTTTTCCCTTGAAGTCTGTGGAATAGACAGGTTTTTCCAACATTTCTGTCACCTTTTATCACTATTTTCACTGAAAATAACCATCAAATTTGTAAATACAAGTAAATATAGCACAATAAATCATTATTGTACATAATGGCAATGTTTTTATTATTTGAGATTTTATTATAGCTTACTACATGTTAAGCATATGTGATAAATGCTTGAAGTTGAATCTGTTAAGTATTTGTAAAAGTGATACTTCCTTTGTTCAAGAAGGTGATATTATCCTTTCCTTAACTTGACCGGCCAGCTTAAAGCTACCAGTAGCAATAAAAATAATAGTTCATCCTTCACATATAATAAAAAACTATTATATTGAAGCTTCTAGTTTTTGGTCATTTGTAAAATCAAAAAGTAGTTATGTGAGTTTGTCAAAAATTAAGTTTGGGAACCATATTTACACAAATTCTGACAGCCTTGATATACAAATGGTTTTGTATATCTATAGGGAATCTGTTAACCAACTGTAGCACCTCTGCAAATCATTTTTATAACTTAAGATTTAAAAACGAATACATTTCCTACTAAGTTCTCCTTCTTCTTCGTCTTTTTATGTAGACATTTTTCTGTTTTGCAATGTGCCTCCAGTAAGTTGTCCTTCCATTGTTTTCGTGGTCTTCCTACTGATCATCTTCTTATTGCAGAACCGTCTCTTGTAATCTTTACTACTGCATTTCTTGTCATTCAGCTTATATGATCGTTCCATTCTACTCTTCTATTTCTTACCCAGTTCTTGATGTTCTCCACCTTGCATCTATGTAGTATACCTGTACTTCTAGCTCTGCCCATAGTGTCTTACCATCAATTTTTCTTAGTGTTTTCATCTCTACTGTTTCTAACATCCTTTTCGTCCTCTCTATATCAGATTGTGTTTCTGCTGCATATGTCATTATTAGTCTGATGTTTTGCATATTCTGCTTTTCATGTCTTTCCCAATATTTTATTTCTCATTATTGTTTCATTCAGTCAACCTGCGGCTTTGTTTGCTCTATTTACTTGATCTTCCACTTCAGTTTCGAGCTTTCCGTAGCTAGATAATGTGATGCTTAGATATTTAAACTCCATCACTTGTTCTATTATCTGACCTTCCAGCTCCAATTTACATCTTAGTAAATTTGCTGTTATGCATTATGCATTTGCTTAACCATGCATTTTCTCTTTTTTGGAGAAATTAACATGTTAAATTTTCTGGTGGTTATATGAAATTGGTGCATAATAAAGGTATTATTACTGTCTCCATTATTAAGTAGGGTGAAATAAAAGGCCAATCAAACAAAAATATTCACAATCAAGTAGATCCACATAAGTTTGTTGATAGCTGCTCTGAATAAATCCAAAATAAAAATACTACATTATTGCATGACCCTACATTATTGTGCTCATTCATTCAGACCCATATAAATAATTTTTAAAGTAGTTTTTTAAAAATATTTTAAAAGTTCTACAGAAAACCTGTAAATTGTATTGTTGCAAAACAGCATTATAACTTTTTGTTTATCTACTTGCATAAACAATGAATCTGACTATTGTTTACTTAAAGAAGATAAAACTGGTATTCAACTATAATAAAAATATTTACTTAATGGAAAAATACAACTATTAAAATATTCCACTTGAGGAATGAGGCCAAAACAAAATAATAACAAGCTATGATAGTTAGCATATCTATAATAACTATCATATAATCTATTTTTTTGTTAATTAAACTAGATAATTAATTTATATGCTATTTTTAGAGGAATATAAGTAACCCCTGTGTAACTGACTATAATATCCAGAATAAGTTTGTACTTATTTTTCTTATTTGTTCATATGGAATTACGTGACTAGAAGCAGTTCTCATTAGTATTATTTTGGTATTATGTAAGTGAAAGCTAGAATACATAACTAAATAAACAATCGAAACTTTGGCTGAAACAAATCTTTAACTGCAAAAATACCTACTGTTGTATTGTACACCTCTTGCAAATTTTTTCTGTAAAGATGATGACATAGCCTGATGGCTGGAGGGTCGAGATGTTGGCACATTGTTGGCGGAGTTTTCACCCTTACTAGTAAGCCTTTTTATTGCGGAAAACATTTTTCTTCAAATAACTGTTAATTATTCACTGTTATAACACATTCCATATGGTTTACAGTTATATTATTGATTTACTAACAACAGGACCAAGATGATCTTACTAATTGTCAAAAGACAAAACCAACTGTAGCTTAAGACATTATTTAACAATAATAATAAATAGCAAATTGAGTTAAAAATTCTCTAAAACGATCACTGATAATAGGAATGAACAGGTTATACTATTTTCTATTTTGACTTTTAGTGACAGGTTGACAGGTGACTTTAACAATTCGTAAATATAGTAGATGGCGCGTTCAACTTATATCTTATTCAATTTATAATATTAAAATTCTGTGTTATTGATTCCAAATATTTATTAATATTGTAATAAACCTCCTAATACGATCAACGGATATAGAGCGTCTATATTTGTTGGTATAATAATGAATATTTTGTTTTAATTTCTTTCTTATTATTAGGATTTAATATAGCAAACTGCAGTAATTGTAAAATAAAGAATCCTAGTTCAGACTATCTCCAATAGAGGTCAAAGGTAGTATTAAAATTAGGTTGGTTATATAAAAAATCGGATCCCATATTCGGCTTTTTGTTTTTTCTGCTTCATTTTTTATTTCAAAAATATAGTGACTATTTGTTTTGTTTTTTATATATTATATAAACAATTCGGTGAACTTTTATGTTATGTTGTGTTGATGTGTCTGAAATTAAATACTCGGTAATATCAGTGTTTTATTATTAATCCAAGCCGTACAGACAAAAATATAATAAATAAATAATGCAGAATATTGAATGAAAGTACATCAAACAAGCTTTAATATGAGCTGTACTACCTACATTAAATTTGACCTATTAGTTTACGCAAAATTAATAACTTTTTTTTAAGCATATAAGCATTATATTGTAGCTCTTTTAATTACAAATCGAATGAGACTTCTTAAGATCCGATCGGTCAATTTTTTTCGAGATACGTTTAATTGTTTATAAAATTCTTAAATTTTTATAAATTTTACATTACCAGAACTTTTTTTAAAAAAGGTAGAGATCTAACTTTATACGGATTCTCTTGTTGGTCAATTATATTTGTATGTAGAAATAAAGATAATCCCTTATTTATTGCTTTGAAGCAGGGGCGACTTTTGTTTAAAAAACTAATTACTTAAGCTACAGTGCCCCATATAGAGTATTAATTATTTGGAGTTACACGGACTTGGAGGTTACTTCAGACATTGCTCTTAATAGTGCTGTGTTGCTTTCAAAAATTCACTAATTAATGCTCCAAATCATTCATTTGGTTTCTACAGCTTGGACTATAATGAGTGTAGAAACGCCCGCCTTTGCTCTCTGATCTTTTTTTTTACACAACTGTATAGATACTCATCTTTCAGTTCACTTCCCCTGCCTTTCTTTTTCGTTTCAGTAAGAACTGTTACGTCACGTCCATTTGGAAGCGTGTTATCTCACCTAGGAGAGGGAGACTCTGAACCCAAACCCCTGGTCCTCCAGAAGGCATTGGGCTAACTCCCCAGTACTTTAAACCCAATCACACGCCTCGGAATAGGACGGCACAACAAAGACGACATAAGCTTCGAATAAGGTCACGATTTTTTGTTACATAGAAAGTTCAAGGTATATCAAAAAAACTCAATGAAGTCTTATATGAATTAATAGAACTAAAAATAGACAGCAGTCATTACCGAAACAAGAAAGAAGGGAACCGGCTCTGAAAATCTAGGAAAATATGACCATTTCTATAGTGGAGTACCAAAAGAATGTAGAGCTCAATAGGTAATTTCTTTCATATAATTCTTCAATAAATGAAAGACTAATTAAAGTAAATAGTAGTCTTCATGGATAGAAGCTAACAATTATGGGTGTAGACACAGTAAATAACGACGCACTAGCCAACGTAAAAGACGCATTTTTTGAACAGCTTTACGAAAAAATATCGAAAATAAGTCAATCGCAGGAAATAATATTAATGGGGGATATTAACAGTAGAGTAGGAAGAAAAGATGAGGATGAAATAGTAGGAAAATACGGAGAAGACACCACGAACAACAATGGCGAAATATTCATAGATTTATGCAACCAGAATTAACTCAGAATCTTGAATGGATACTTTCCACATAAACTGATACACAGCTATACATGGATTCAGGAAACATGAAACATAAAATCAATAATCGATTATATTGTAACAAAACAAAAAACCCGACTGAGAGTACAAGATGTAAGAGTTCAGAAAAGCGCAACATGCGGTAGCGATCACTATTTATTACGTTCAAAAATACAGTTCCCAATCCGAAGACAACAGAGAGAAACACATATAGACATAAACAAGACAGAAAAGATGCAGGAACGAAGATACAACATCAGAAGTCTGGATGAAGAAAGTACCCAAGACTTATTCAAAAATAGATTGGATGAGAAGCTACAAATTCCCGCCCCTAAGAATATCGAACAGTTATATGAACATATAAAAAACTGCTTATGAAATAGAGGAAGAAATAAAATGTAAAAGACAACTATACCAACAATATTTAAGCTCCAACTTATTACAAGACAAAATAAAATATAAAGAAAAACAAGCAGAAGTACGAAGGAAAATCTCTAAGGAGAAGAACGAATCTTGGGAAAGAAACTGCCATCGAATAAATACTTATCTAGGAGGAACCGAAGCACAGAAAGCTGGAAACTGATAAAAAAATTGAGAAAAGAAAAGAATAAAGAAGTAATACAGAGCTTAAAGCCGAAAGACTGGGAAAAGTATTTAAAAGAACTTTTGGTAGAGAATAGAGTCGAATTTCAAGAACATAGAAATCAAAACCAAGGAATTTCAATAGTCGGCTCGCCAATAAGATTAACAACAGAGGAAATTAAAAATGTATGTAAACAGCTAGAGTAAACAGTAAGAGGAACAAAGCATCCGGACCAGGGGAAATACCCGGAGAATTGTTTAAGTACGGAACGAACAAATTGTACGAATGTCTTCGACAACTATTTCAAGAATGCATAAACACAAGCGAAATCCCTACGAAATGGAAGATATCATACCTCAGTACTATACATAAAAAGGGTGATAAAAATAATTGTGAAAATTACCGAGGAATAGCTGTAACTGGATCTATGAGTCGAACATATGGAAAGGTTTTAAAGAACCGAATCGAGAGAGAATACTTAGATTATGAAGCAGAACAAGCAGGATTTCGTACGGGCCGATCCACTATTGACCACATTTTCTCCTTAACCCAGATAATAGAAAAAAAAAAGATGGCACGGAATCAAGAGATTCATATGTTGTTCGTCGACCTACGGAAAGCCTACGACAGCGTTCCACTGAAGAAGCTGTGGCAATCAATGGAAAGCACGAATATTAATATAGAATTAATAAAAGCCGTCAAAGTGCTTCACAACCAACCAATAACAAAAATAAAAACAGGGACACAAATAACAACAGGATTTATAACATCAAAAGAACTAAAGCAAGGATGTTGTTCATCTCCCACTTTATTTAAAATATACCTCGAAAGTGCTTTAAAAATATGGAAACAAAAATGCAGGACAATGGGGATACCGCTCACCAACACTATATACGCTCAACTTTGCAGACGATTAAGTAATAATGGCTCAAGATTATGACGATTTAAACTATATGGCACGAAAATTAATTGAAGAGTATGGTAAATGGGGCCTAGAAGTAAATAAAAACAAAACTGAATACCTGAGCATTGGAGTAGAACAAAAAGATCTCATATTGGACGATAACACCACAATAAAGCACTGCTGTGACTACAAATATCTAGGTATCACTATTTCACAAGATGGAACATTAGACAAAGCCATACGAGAGAGAAATACGTCAGGGAGAAAAACCATCACAATGTTAAATAGCCTTTTATGGGGCCAATCCATTAGCAAAGAAAATAAAAAGAGGATATATGAGACTGTAGTAAAAAGTATCACTTTGTACAGCTGTGAGGTATGGCCACTGAAAGAAAGATCACTGGCAACGCTGAAAGCGACGGAAATGGATTTTTGGAGAAGAGCCACAGGAAGATCTAGAAGAGAAAGGATTACCAATGAACGCATTAGAGAAATAATGGGAATCAAACGAACAATCACAGATGACCTAACAACAAAACAACTTATCTGGTTCGGACACATACAAAGAATGGATGAACAACGAATACCAAAAGAAATATTAAAATGACAACCAGAAGGAAAGAGAAAACGAGGTAGACCGAGAAAAAACACACAACCTCGACGAATCTCAATTTCTTCGGTTAACTCATTATCAACTTTGATTTTTGCTGTTTGTCCCCAGTACAACCTGGATATGATGTTAATGTCGCGACTGTCGATGTTTTTTCTTCTTAGGATTTCATACAGCTTTTGGTGTCTGACTTTATCGAAGGCCTCCTCAAAATCTATGAAACCTACGTAGAGGTCTTGGTTTACATCCAAACATCTTTGCATTAACACACTCAGACCAAACAAAGCTTCCCATGTTCCCAGTCCACCTCTGAATCCAAACTGTGTGGCGCTTATGTCCTCTTCTAATTTATTAAATATTCTTTTGTGAATTATATTTAAAAATACTTTTAGTGTGTGGCTCATCAATGCTATAGTTCTGTGGTCTAAACACTCTCTGGTGTTATTCGTCTTCGGGATTGTGACAAAAGTAGAGGAGAGCCATTTCTTTGGTATGGTGCCTGTTCTATAAATTGTGTTAAAGAGGTTCACCATTATTTCAAGTGCGTCGTCGTCTATTAGTTTCAACAATTCTACAGGAATTTCATCTGGTCCTGCAGCTTTACCCCCTTTTGTGTTCCTTATAGCATATTCTACTTCGCTTTTTAGGATTTCAGGCCCTGTTGTGTCGTTTGTAGGTTCTGTCACTGCTATTTCTGGTCTTTCGTCTGCAAAAAGTTCTTCAATGTATTCTGTCCATCTTGCCAATTTTTTATTTAAATCTGTAATTATTTTACCTTTTTTGTCCTTTACTATGGATGCTTGTTTCACTTTTTTACCTGTTATTTCCTTGATCTTTTTATGCATGTTAAAGCTATCGTACTTTCTATCATATTCTTCTATTTCCTTGCAGTTGTCCAGAACCCAGTTCTCTTTGGCTTCTCTAATTTTTCTCTTAATTTCACGGTTCACTTCTTTGTATTTTGTCTTGTTGGTTTTATTTCTTCTCCTTTCCTCCATGAGATGCAAAATTTCATTTGTCATCCATTTCTTTTTCTTAATTTTGCTTGGAGCTAAAGAGCCTTCACCAGCTGTCATAAGGGCCTTTTCTATCTCCATCCATTTATTCTCTACATTGCCTGTGTTCCTATTTTTTGCAGCGATGTTTCTAAGATTGTTGTTTACCTGTTCTCTTGTCTTTTCCAGTATAATTTATTATATTTCAGTAATTAATGATTTATTTATTATTCAGTAATTAATGATTTACTGAAACACTATTCGATCTACTAAAACATATGTAATGATAAAATCATGTTCAAAATGTGATTATTATGTCAGTGTTCAATTATAAATTAAAAAAAAAATCTATTTATTGATATTATATCCATTATTCTCAGTCTACTGAAGGAATAAAATATGACCTGGCAACCTTTCTGGTGCCGGTTTGGCTTCAGTCAATTCCATACGATTACGCGTCCCCAAGGGCGTATCTGTCGCCATTTAATACATCACTGCTGCCTTCCACTAAATGACACGTGAACTTATTTTTCCATCTATTAAGTGACAGCCGAACTAATCTCTCACTACCAAAATGACAACTTGTTACGGTAATATTAACAAAATCCCTAGTTTGCAGATTTTAATTGTAATTTTATCTTTAGGTACAGTTAATTTAAAAATTAAGGCAGTACTAATCCCTAAATAAGGTTGTCAGTGTCGGAGTGATGGAAGTTAACAGGTACTAATGAATTTGCAAGAAATGTAAGATGTTTATTTTATTGGTTATATATAACCAATAAAAGTTTAATAAGTACCTACCTATTTGCAAAATAAAGTTTAATTCTTTAGATAAAATAAAACGTTTTATTTTATCTATTTGCAAAATAAAGTTTAATTCTTTGCCTATTTGCAAAATAAAGTTTAATTCTTTAGATAAAATAAAACGTTTTATTTTATCTGAAATGAGTGCATTCCACGAAGTAAGGGGTTTCAACAATCAAACATTTAATTCTTTAATTCCAGGAATCTACGACAGTAATTGACTAGATAATTACCTTCTAAACTTATTCCACAGAAAATGTGATAGTGGGTTTTTCCATTTTGTATATAGGAAGGTACAAGTGGCGTATTCAAAATTCTTAACAGTTTACTAAAAGTAGGTACTTCAGTTGCAAGGTGCAGTTTATTGTGTATACTAGTGTTATGGAAAATTTGGAAGTGCCGTGTAAACGCCGAAAAATTGGTCCTCTAACAGTTAATGAAAAAACATTAATATTTAATTGTTTTAAATCATTTACAGACAAACGTTTATGTGAAAGTGTTGATGAGACCGTTGAGTTAGTCAGCAGTACACTTGGTGTTGGGAAATCTACGATTTACAGAGTTATTAAAGAAGAGAAATGTTTTAGTTTTCAAATGCCACGTAAAGCTCCAGGGAAACCAAAATTTCAAATAGAATATCATTTTAAAGAAGGACTTCGACGGAAAGTGCATGAATTCTTCTTTAGACAAGAATTTCCAACATTGGATAAAGTTCTTGTCTCAGTTCGAGATGATAAGGATTACCCAGAAACGAGTCGAAGTACGTTATGGAAACTTTTAAAAGAAATAGGCTTCCGCTGGAAAAAGAATCCCAGAAAGTCTATTTTATTAGAAAGAAGCAATATTGTCATATGGAGAAGACATTTTCTAAGAACCATAAAGGAAATGAGAAACCAAAAAAGAAAAATATTTTATCTTGATGAAACATGGATCAACGAGGGTCATACACCAAATAAATTTTGGCAGGATGAAACTGTTACAAGTCAAAGGCACGCTTTTGTAAATAACTTATCTACTGGTTTAAACCCACCATCAGGAAAGGGACGCAGGCTGATAATAGTACACATTGGCAGTTCAGACGGTTTTGTTGAAGGTGGTTTATTAACTTTTGAATCAACTCGTACCGGTGACTACCATGAAGACATGAACGCTGATGTCTTTCAAGAATGGTTCGAACAAATGATAGATCTTCTTCCTAAGAACTGTGTAATAGTAATGGATAATGCAAGTTATCACTCCAGACTTATAGAAGGACTGCCCACAACCAAGTGGTTAAAAAAAGACTTGCAGAATTTTCTGAGTTCAAAAAATATTACGTACCATCCCGGATCTCTAAGAAAGGAACTTTATTCGTTGTGTGCCCTTCATAAAGAAAAATTTAAAAAATACGAAATTGATGAAATTGCCAAAAATCGTGGAATGACAGTACTTAGATCCCCACCATATCATTGTGAATTAAACCCGATTGAACTGGTATGGGCACAGATAAAGAGTGAAGTTTCAAGAAAAATTACCACTTTTAAAATTCATGATGTTAAACAGTTGTTTTTGGAGGCCGTAAATAATGTAAAACCTGAAAACTGGGAAAAGGCAGTAAATCACACTATTAAAGAAGAGGAAAAAATGTGGAAGCTGGACAATATTACTGATAAAATGATCGAGCCAGTTATTATAAATCTTGGTTCTGAAAGTTCATCTTCTGAATCTGATTTGGATTTGTAACAAGTAGCTGTAAGTTTTATATTAATATTTTTATTCATCTATTTAACATACCTTAGACGGTTTTAAAAACTCTTTTTCTCTTTTGTAATTTTTAAAAATTAAAAAAAATGTGAATTTTTTAAAACTCTTTTTAATGTAGGCCAGTCAGTTCTAATATAGTGTGTTATAAAAGAGGTCACTTTTGTTTACATACACATAACACTTTATAACACTGAAATAATTCATTTATTTTTTACAATTATTCAAAGTAATTTTTCAATTAATCTTGAGCACGCCCATGGAGTGGTCGGAGCTACCAGTTAAAATTATGCTAATTACTCTCTCGTTCATAAAAATAAACTATAGATATAATTATTAAAGTCAAAAGTTTACAGTTTTTTGTACATAATCATAAGTTAAAGATTTGTTTTGAAATAGTGACGATAACTGTACCTAAAAAGTATATAAATTTTAAAATTGTGACATACCACCTCATAATCATTTTTGGTTGCCAGGTCGTCATATGTTAAGTCCATCCGGTACCTTTTCTTTACTAGGAATTTTAGCATATATAAATACGAAATATTCTTTATTAGAAATAATAATTAATAATTTTAAATGTAAACTAAGCAAACATAATGAAATAATGATACCTTTAAAGCATACTCATACAAGAATTCATTCGTTTCTATGTAATTATTACGATCACTAAGAAATTTTTAAAGATTTCCAATCAATTTACATCTTACATTGGCAATATTGTGTTCTGGTCTTTATCTTAATTACAAATTACGCATTTATCCGATTACGGCAATCCAAAACTGCGCAACATCCTGTAGAAGCCTTCCATTAACCATCTTGAACAAAAATTTCACTTTCTCGGAAAAATCCGTGATCGAATTAAATGAAGAAATCGATCAATTAAATTTACTGCCAATGCAATTTTCTGACATACAATACAGGATTGGTTTGGTTCTCTATCTATACTATCTATTGGATATATTTATGTGAATTTAACAGAATGACAAAAGTATCATGGACTGGGTGTACAAAATCCCATGGCTTTTTTTGAAGTAGGTAAATAATAGCATTTTATAATATTTTTTAACATTAAATTGTATATACTTTATTTGAGGAGCTCTTATATTTGGAACTATACTGCGTTTGAAACTTACTGATAGCATATATTATATGGTACAGCTTATTTGCATTTTATGTTGTATCGATAATTATTATACTTTTTGTAATGTAAACTGTCCTGTTTAAAGACCGCAATCTTCTGCCATTACAACTGTGCACATACAATTAATTTTATTAACCCGGCATGCGACACGTCTTCTCCTTCATGTGCCGAGCTCGATTATCGAGCGTTGGCTATCAAATTGGCTATAGTAATTTTGTTGACGGCAGCTCGGAAAAGAGATGCAGAGGATCTGTTAAACCAATCTCTCAGGTTTCTAAGCCATGACGTTCTTCTTCGACCTGGCCCTCTTCTTCCGTCTACCTTGCCTTGTATTATTAAATGGAGTATATTATATCTCTCTGGGTGGCGCATAACATGGCCAAAATATTCAAGTTTGCGATTTTTAACTGTTCTGACGACTTCCGTAACTTTTCCCATCCGATGCAAAACAACTTCGTTACGAACTCTATCCACCCAACTTATTCGTAGGATTCTCCGATACACCCAGATTTCAAAGGCTTCCAGTTTCTTGAGAAGTGTATCCGTCAAAGTCCAACCTTCGACACCATACAAAAGTGTAGAGAACACATAACATCTCACTAATCTAATTTTCAGACTTAAAGTAATATTGTTTCCACATAATAGTTTCTTCATCTTAAAGAATGCAGCTCTGGCCTTCTCTATCCGTATTCTAGTTTCTTTGCTCATGTCCCAGTTCTCATTTAGATTACAACCAAGGTAAGTGATACTGTTAGTTCTCTCCAGTTGTTCACCATAAGCTGTTACTACTTCCGGTTGTATTGGCGTTTTACTGACGACCATCACCTTTGTCTTTGCGGTGTTTAGCTTAAGGCCATATTCATCACACGTTGTGGTAATCCTATTAATTAGATGTTGAATTGCTGTCGTAATTGTCGTATTGTCGAATTAGTGTCGTAATTGCTTGCAAATATAACACTGTGTCATCCGCATATCTCAAATTATTAATATTGACGCCATTCATTTTTATACCACATTGAACATTATCCACTGCTTTATTGAAAACGAACTCAGAATAAATGTTAAATAGTAGCGGGGACAAAATGCAGCCATGCCTTACTCCTCTCCGTATTTGAAGCTCTTTAGAAGTGTCCCGGCCAATCCTGATGTTTGCGCGTTGATGCCAGTAAAGATTTTTAATAATGCGTAGGTCTTTATCATTAATACCTACCTGCTGAAGAATGGTGACACGTGGGGTGTGAGAAACCCCAGAGTTCAGAGAGTAACCGTTATAAGTTAAACTTTTACTCCAAACGCCAACAGCTCTTCAGTAGCTTTCGCATACATATTTGTCTACAATCTGATGATGTCAGGTCAATCGGCAACTAGATATACCTTGAGTGGTGTCGCTTTCAAGTTGTCTGGGGTTTGTCACACCCTACGAGTCGGAACTCGCAACTTTATTTTTTCCTTTTTTATTTCGTACTTTGACGTAATTTTCAGAGGTAAGCCATCTTATACACACTATTTATATTGACTTATTCATAATTTCACTCTCGTAGATTTGGAAATATTGGGCGACTATGAAAAAGAGCAGGCTCATCTCATGCGAATGTGGGAAGAGTGTAAAAATGAAGACGAATTTATTGATCAAGATGATTCAGAGACAGAAGGCAATATTGACAATTAAAGTATCAACAGCGATTATCCCGATATGGAACAAAAACCCGAAGAAGAGAATAGAAATCAGCAAGCTCTTGTAGAAAGTATCAGATAAGGTTGTTATTATTCTGGAAAGAATGGAATTAAATGGAGTAAAGAACATAATAACAGAAATATTCGAAGAGCAGAAAACTTAATTACACATTTACCGGTAGTCAAAAATCACGAAAAGCATGCCAAGACACCATTGAGTGCTTCTTGATATTTATTGATGGACAAATGATTGCTAACTTGGTTAAGCATACAAACCAACGAATTGCAGAAAAATATCTGGAAGTTGGAAGAACTCTTCACATTATGGAAATACATCTGTGGTAGAAATCAAGGCTGTGTTGGGGCTCCTTTACCTGCCTGGGGCATTCAGAAATAACCATCGTTATTTATATGAATTGTGGAACACTGAAGGAACAGGAGTGGACATTTTTCGTTGCACAATAAGCCAACGTGGATTCGAATTTTTAATTTCATGTCTAAGATTCGATAACAAACAAAACCGTGAAGAAAGAGTTAAGTTGTATAAACTAGCTCATATCAGAGCTTTCTTCGACAGGTTTGTGAAAAATTGCAAATCTGCATATTCTCCCTCTGAATTTTTGACAATTGACGAGAAGCTTGAATCGTTCAGAGGGAGATGTGTTTTCAGGCAATATACGCCAAATAAGCCATTGAAATATGGAATCAAGGTACATGAATTAGTTGACGTAGGTACGAACTACGTACTTAATATGGATGTGTATGTGGGACAACAGCCGGAAGGTCCATTCCGAGTTAGCAATTCACCGAAAGACATTGTAGAAAGATTGGTTGCTCCCGTGTCTGGGACCAAACGCAATATAACGTTTGATAACTGGTACGCTAGTCGTGATCTCTTGGTGAAGTTGCGTGAGACTCACAATTTAACTGCAGCAGGTACTATCAGGAAAAATAAGCCTAATTTGCCCATAGAATTCTTGCAAGTGAAAAGTTTTTTCCAGTATATTTGGATTTTATGGTGAAGACACTATTCATTCGTATGTACCAAAGAAACGAAAGGTTGTTTTACTTATATCTTCTCTCCACCACGATACAACAGTAACAGATACTCATAATAAGCTGCCTTAAATTATTTCCTTTTATAATTCGACCAAAGGCAGAGTTGACGTAGTAGACGAGTTATCTGTAACGTATAATGTAGCATGCAACAGTCATCGTTGGCCTTTGACAATTTTTTTTATCTAATGAACACTGCAGGAATCAATAGCCAGATCATTCAGAGACAAAACAATGATAGTCCTAACATTATTAGAAGGCTTTTCCTGAAGAAACTGGGTTTCCAATTGATCGAAGAACATAAAAAAAAATGAGTAACCCTAGATTATCTAGAGAATTGAGAAGCAGTATCCGAAAGATTTTAGGTAAAAATTCCGAACCGCCTGCAAAGAAGAGGAAACCTAATCAGCACAATCGGCATGTGAAGTTTTTTGGTGTTTAGAACACTGTGTAACATACTGCGAAAATTGCTCCAACTTTAATAATTTGATTCTGCTTTTTTCTTTGTTTTTTATTAATTTTGATAGAAATGTATTGATTCCTCGGTCATAATACGCATTTTTTTTCTTTTGTTATTTTATATATTATTATTAGCAAATGTTCTTCTGGAATTTATTACCGTAATATATCCTGAAGCGATAGTGTTACATATTATTATGAACTTCTACGAGATATATAGAATAAATACCAAAGTGAATTAATGTAATTATGAAATATATTGACATAAAATGTATATACAATTATTTTTAATCAATAAATAACCAACACAAAATATAAAGTATAATATACACTGAATGAAACAGTTAATGTGATATTAAGGAAATAAGTTCAAAATAAATGTTTAAAATAACCATCTTCAATATCTGAATAAGTTTGTAACCGATATTAAATCTCTTATTCTATTTTTCATATCATCTGGCGTTAGAGACGCCTGCAAGCAATTTGATTAAACCCAACCTATGAGACTTGTTCAGCCCTTAGAATACAGTTTGGGTGTAACAATTCATTGGAGCGAGGTGTATTAACTCGTGTTTAAAACAGGAATCACTCCACCGCGTTCCAGTGCTCCAGACCATCCCTTTCCCCCTACAGCACTCTAATGCGCGATAGGGGCACACTATCAGCCAAATGCTCTTCATGTGAGAGTCCTGGATAATAGAACTCCAACATCTTTTCGTAACTTTGTTATCCTCTATTGTTGGAGACTTTTGATACACAAGGTTTTTTTTGTATAGCCCCACATGAAAAAATCAATTTTTTACAATTCCTATGATCGAGATGGCCAAACATGGTCCTTCTCTGCCTATCCACATCGCAGGAAACTTGCAGAACAGTGTGATGAACAAGAAAACCGTCGTGTAAAAGCCATATTAGTTGTCGAATATTAAGTGGAACATTTTGAAGTAGTAATAACAAATGATTATTCAGATAATTCAGATATATAGCTCCATTCACAGGGCCGTCAAAAAATGTGGGCCAATCACACAGTCCCCAATAGTCCAACTCCAAATATTTATAGATCATAAACAATAAGCTAATCTGCGATGGTAATCATTAACTGTCCATCCTTGATGTGGCTGTATGCGGTAGGGATGCATTTTATGTTTACGGAGGATTTTTGGCGCCGAAGTTTGACCGATGTCATGTTGACGTGAAATTTCACGAGTGGGGATCCTTAAGCTGGATTTATAGTTTAACGTAAACGTAAACGCATGACGGAACGTAAGTGAAACGCACTGCAATGGAAGAGTTGGCCAATTTTCATCTTTTACAGTGCGTTACTTGCGTCTGGCCAATCAAAAGGAAGAATTTTGTGCTGTCAACCAAAGTGAACTGTCTGGCCCGCCCACCATTTTGTAAAGTTGTTTATCAACATATTCGAATTTTGATTTTGTTGATTATTTGTTACAATGAACGTTAATAATTTATATAATAATAATTATAAATAATAAAAGGATATTATAGTATCATGGTCACCAACTCTAGCCACTGTTTTTACTCATGTGAAAAAATTCCACTCCGTCGATTTATAAATTGAAATAATATTTACAGTCCGTTTGTTACGTCTGCAGTGCGTCTACTTCTACAGTCCGCCAAACTATAAATCCAGCTTTAGTAGTAGCTAACAGTACATTCTTCCCTTTCCTTCACTTATAACAGTTTTGGTTTTCTCATTTTTTTCATATGCAACTGAATACTGTGAACAAAAGTTAACAACACCGGTCCTATACCCCTTGTTGGTTTGAATAATGTCGTAGCCAATAAGGCTTCGTGTTTATTCACACACTAAAAGTCGTTTGGAATCGTCTTCGAAGCGAAGTCTTCTTAATTGGAAGAAATGTTCAGTCAGGTAATAAAAAGCGCAGAAATAGTTCAAAAGGCACTCGGCCAACAAGGTCTAGCTAGGGTCAAGATGTAGACCGACTTAATCCTGATCTGAAGATGCGCTGCCTTTTTATGCATTTCTTCTTTGCAACTCCGCAGCGATCTTCGGAAGACCAATAATAACGCAGTTAATAAAACCGTTTGCTATTGGCCGGCCAAAGTGACAATCTTTGTTCTGATTGTGACCGGTCAATGGAAGTGATAAATTTTATTGATCTCACGAAAAACGTAAAAAATGTAACAGCTTTATAGAAACCGACTTTATAGAAAGCTGCTCTCTTCGCTTTTAAAACGCATTTTGATTTTTGTGGATAGGACACTCTGATCGATACATATCGAATTTATACCGTCGCGTCGAGGTAATATAAATTTTATTTGAAAAATTGATTTCACGCGCGTAATTGACATTCAAAATCGTCCGTCGCTACAAGCGTTGTTTCTGAGAGAACATTCATTCTACAGAAAAAGTGCTAACAAACATTTTTATTCAAAATTTTCTTAGCTATATTTCTTGTTTGAAACACGTTTTTCTACGGTGTACAGATGTACAGATTAATCGATGTTTTCCTTTTACCCCCTCTGCGAGGAGGTTTTGGGGGAGTAGGAGTGGCATATTATAACTTTTTTGCATATTTTTTGAGGTCCCCAAATTGACAATTTCAGCAAAATTCAGCTTGTTCGTATGATTTTTTGAGATGCAGTAGCATCTTCGTCTCTGACTACTTGATTAACATACAATGTTCCTTATGTCTTGTTTTTAATCATTTCATTCCCGTCTCTACTTCACCGACAGGTATACTTGAGTTCAACTCCTTTATATGCTATCATAGTCTTCACATTTACTTTTGCAGTATTTTCTCTACAGTTTTATAATTCGATATTTTGTAAATAAATTCAAACCTTAATCTTTCTTTAGTAATTGGCCCCATCAGTGGTTAACATCCTCTTGATGAATAACTAACTTTTTCTGTGATATTAGTTAGTTACGTAAGTATTTTCATGTTATAGAAGTAAATTCTAAAAAAAAATTAAAGTGTCTGATCTGGTTTGAAACAACTTCTTTAGGTTTTAGACCTATTCCAGCCCTGATCGGTGGTTTATTATAAATTCTGTGTGAGTACGACGATGTATAACAAAATTTACGCAAGCTTTATTTATTGTTCTAGTACCCAAATAAATAGTTAACGGTTTCTAAAGTTGTATACTACTTTCCAACCGATCTAACCTTATTTATCACATGTGTTTGATACCGTTCAACTTACAGGGTATCGTAGAAAAAAATAATAATAAGTTATGAACATCATAAAATACAAAAATCACAAGTAAATATAAAGTTTTCAAGTTTAAAAGAAACCAAACAAAATTTGGGAAAAATATCGTTTTCATTAAGTTTGGTAGTTCATAAGAACAAACCAGACATTATCAAAAGGCTGGGCAACATCCAGAAAAACTGCCTAACATACTTTTTTCCTCTAGAACTTTTTTTATTTGATGAGTGATTCTGTGGACCTGGTCCAGTGCTGTGTGATTATTTCTAAACCAAAATTAATGTAATTAATGTAGAGGGATGATACATTTTTGTTCTGTTATAGGTTTGAATATTTTTGATAAGAATTTTTCAAACAATTTTGAAATCAGTGGCGGCAACGATATTGGCCGATATGATGTTACCTCATTTAACGATTTCACAGGTTTTGCTATCATAGTTAATTTCGCTACCTTCTGTCATTTTGGGAAGTATTTAAGTCTAATTGACACATTGAATACATTTGATAGCTTAACTATTGCTTTTCTGGTCAACTTTTTTACGATTCCTCCAATTATGAGGTCTTGATATTGAATTTTAGTTTTAATTTCTTTAGGTGTTACTAATTGTATTTTTCCTCTAATATTTTTTTCTATTATTGGAAACTTTAACCCCATTCACCATCAGATTTTCTAATGGGTGAATGTTGTCTTATTGGCCTGTTGAGTCTTTTCGTGGTTTTCCATAATGAGCAATCAATATATTTTTCAGAGGTTCTTCTTCTTGATGTGCCTATCCGTTAGGGATGTTGGCGATCATCATGGCAATCTTTATCTTATCTGCAGCAGCACGGGACAGCTGCACAGATGTTGTATTGAACCAGATTCTGAGGTTCTTTAACCAAGATGTTCTTCTTCTTCCTGGACCTCGTTTTCCAAATATTTTTCCTTACAGGATGGTTTGAAGGAGAGCATCTCTGGATTCATTTCGCATAATATGTCCGAAGAACTGTAACTTTCGAGATTTGACGGTGGTCAATACCTCTCGGTTCTTATTCATTCTTCTGAGGACCTCCTCATTTGTGACTAGGTCAGTCCACGGGATCTTAAGAATTCTCCGATATAGCCACATCTCAAACGCTTCCAGTTTTCTGCACATATCTTCGTTCAAAGTCCACGATTCAACACCATAAAAAAGGACAGATATGACGTAGCATCGCAGCATTCTTACTTTTGTATCAAGAGAGAGGTTGTGACTCTTGAAGAAGGCCATTATCGGATTGAACTTAGATCTAGCTTTTCCAATGCGAGCGCTAATCTTCTGGTTGTTTTCAGAGGTAAGCTCTCATATTTGGAATTTGTGTATTGATTTGTGTTTAATTTTTTAAATTGCTCTGCTTATATTTTCAGTTATTTGAATTTATTTGTTTTTATTCACAGTTGTTCTGCATTGCTGCCATTTTCTTCTCAGCCGCATTTTTTCGGCAACCATAAAACTTATCTCATTTGAGTCATTATTACCTCCCGTTCCTTCTTTTAATTGGCTTAGTGTTCACCCACGCTTCCTGCTGTATATCAATGTGCTTCCAAGCTGAAGTTCAGTTCTATTCTGTTTTAATAAATCCTGTACGAATTCTATCCAATCGATGTTCTTGTTAAACAGTGTTGGGTTCTGTTCTTTCATAATTATTACATCGTTTACTATCATTATTAATGATCTGATACTATGTCTAGTCCCTCTTCTATTTTAATATAATTTTGTGGGATTTTCCTAGCAATATAGAAATCTAATAGGTCTGGTATTATATTCGTATCTGTAGGCCAGTACGTTAGCTTGTGTGCGAAGTACACTTACTGGAGTTCCAGTAGGTGTGCTTCGCATTAAAATCTTCGCTTGAGATAATTTTTCGTCAAGGATTTGTATTAGTTCGGATTAATCATTTTCTTTAAAATTAGATTTTGGTGAAAAATATATTGCTGCAATTTTAATATTATGTGATTTCAATCAATCAGTCAGTTTACAACGTTCTACGCCATCTTCTGATTTCTAGTCTCCATTTATTCGGTCGTTTCAAAGGTTTTCTTTAACTTCCCTCTACTTTAAGTCTTTATCGATTCCTTATCTCCAACTTAATTTTGGACTAACTTGCTTTCTTCTTCCATGCGGTGTCCAGGTCAATACTTTATTTGGTATGCTGTGTTCATCCATTCTTTGGACGTGTCCATACCATCTTAGTTGATAGTCTAATGTCCTCTGTTATATTGTACTTAACACCCATAACTCTGTCTAATCTTGATTTTCCAGTCGCTCTTCTCCTGAAGTCCATTTCTGTTGCTTCTAATGCTTTTAAGTTTTTTCCTTTCAGTGGCCATACCTTACTTCCATATGTAACAATATTTTTTATATTGCTGTTACAGATTTTGTGTTCGTTTTCTTTGGAAATTGTTTTGCCCCACGGTACACTATTTAATTGCCCAATGGCTTGTCTTCCCTGGTTATTTCTATGTTTAATTTCTTCGTCTAATTTGCCATCGTTGGTTATTTGCATGCCCAAATATTTGTATTTTTGACAGTGATTTATTTCTTGCTGTATTTCTTCCAAGATTAGATTTTGTTAAATTCCTCCAATACACATGTATTCAGTTTTTTTTGATATTTACTTCCCCAGACACTACTATCTACTAGTCCCCATAGTTCGTATTCTTCGATAAGTTTACGGGTTATATATTTGAGGTCTTCATAGTCTTAGGCCATCACTATCTGGTCGTTGGCAAAACTCAATGTGTACAATATTGCGTCGTTTAGGGAAATTCCCATGTTTCTGCATTTTATTTTCCACGTCTTCATCGTTTGCTCTGAGTAGATCTTAAACAAAGTAGGAGACACGCAGTATCCTTGTTTGAGTCCTTTGCTGACAGTGAAACCCTTGGATACCTCCTGACCTTTCTTTATTTTATTTGTGTTGTTCTTGTAGAGGTCTTCAAGAGCTTTGATTGAGGTTACAATAATATTTGTTTTTTCGAGAGTTTCCCAGAGTGTTTGTTGTGGCACACTATCATAAGCTTTTTGAAGGTCGACGTAGAGGAGATGTATTGGTTAATTTCGTGCTACTTTTTTTTCGATTAGTTGGGTAACAGTAAACAGATGGTCAATAGTTGATCTACCTGCTCTAAAGCCAGCCTGTTCTTCGGCCTCCATATCACAAAATTCATCTTCTATTCTCTTTTTGATGAGTTTCCCGTAAACTCTCGAGATGTTGCTAAGAACTGCGATTCCTCGATAATTGTCACATACATCTTTACTTCCCTTCTTATGTATTGTCGTGATAAACGATGTTCTCCACTCCTTTGGTATACTCTCTCCGTTAATACATTTTTGGTAAAGGCTAGCTAGCTGCTTATATAATTTGCTTGTACCGTACTTAAGTAGCTCAGGTGGGATATTGCCAGGGCCTGGTGATTTTCTATTCTTTAATGCTTGGCATACTCGTGCTACTTCTTTGTAGTCAATCCTAATTTTGGAAGCTATTGTATGTACTTGCACCTTTTATGTCCCATTTATCTAGGCTGATCGGTGAGAGGATGTCTTTAGTTTTATCTTGTCGAAGAGATCGAAGTATTTTCCAGCTTTCGGTGCTTCTGCTACCCCCCAAGTAAGTATTAATTTTGAATATATCCAGAATAAAGAAGAATATTATGTGATTTACAATATATGATAATGGATGTTACCTGCATGTCATAGACATATTAAGATCAACAATAAATGGGTTCAGTTTCCGCAGTCATCACAACGGAGGAAAAAAATACTTGCATTTGTTCCATGTTTATTGAAGTCTCAGCCTCTGAAGGTTTTGAAGGGTCTACAGTAGGACATTAGCTTTCCAATTTATTACAATATACATTCCATTATACAATGTGAGCTGAATAGCTAATTTTCTGTAGAATTGTGTCAAGATTTTCATATGGAGTGAATGAGCAATAGGACGTGAAGCATAATTGTTCCCATTGTATAAGAGTAAAGCTTTTTAACTTGCTTTTTAAGAGTCTATAAAAAGACTTTAATCGTCCATATTATACTCAATAACAAACTCATTCATTAGACCAATAATATAATGAAAGTAGACCAAATCGACTTTCTGTCTAAAAAACTGAGCAAACTGTTGATTGCTGTACCTGTATTTGTAAATAGATGTACCAGGCAACAACAAATTTTTTTCTTTTAATCTTAAGCTAAGCAATTCTGATTTTTTCTTTTGTTAAAGCGAAATATCTTACTAAGTCATCTAACTCAGCTTGTGTAAGCAATTGTGGTTGTAAATTTTCTGAAGGACTCTGAAATTCACCATCACTACCCGGACCACTTTCATCAGATTCTAATTCACTAGTATTTAAAATATCATCAATACGTGGAGGAGGCTCAGAGACTGACATTTTAGGTCCATGGTTTGCCGAACGGACAGCAGACGGAAGGTTAGGATAAACAATCACTTTTTTATTTTTGGAGTTATATTCAGAAACATCGACAGTTAAAAAATAGCAATCATTTGATTGATTTTTTTGCTCTCTCCATACTATAGGCACTGCAAATCTGAAAGCTTTTTTACTTTCTTCGACCATTCCTTCCCAATCCTCAACAAAAACATAGCATACATTGCGAAGAGCCCAACCTTTGTCTTGGTCACCAATTTTCACACCAAAATATGCAAAATACACCTTTTTTTACAAAGTCAGTAATGTTTCTCTGATGTTTTTTAATAACAAAATCACCACATACGTAAGAAAATGTATTTGGACAGTTTTTAGAACCGCGACAAATCATACTTAAAAGCGTATGAGTGAAACACTGAAAAGTGAGGTTATGTTTATTAGCATAAAGGAACTATACAGCTGTTAATAAAGAGTCAGAAGAACAAAGAGTGTTGTACAATTCATTAACAGTGCTACCAACCAAGTAACCTTAGATTTATCTGCTCGATAAACAAAATGAAATGTAATTATGCAATTTTAAATGTTATATTGTAAATGAATATAATTTAAGTATTTTATTTTACTAATTCTACAATGCTTGAGTTATAAAATGCATTAATATCCAGTATCGGTAACTTTAATCAACTTTGAAAAAGGACAAAGGTGCACTAAAGGCTTTTCTATTTGTTTGAAGTTTTAAAAACACTAAGCATAGATAAGGAAAAGCGTTCGTCCAAAAATAGTAATACTTTATAGTTAGGAGGAAGTTCAAGACAACTCCAACTACTCTTACCTTCCATTACACCGTACTTGTTCCGTGAATAAAAGATCGGGGCCAAATGTAATCCAGTTTATACGTTTTGCTCTCGGTGAACATGTACCTTTTCCACTAAGAAAAAAGTTAATTTGTATTTTCTTCTATAACGATTCAGTATATCCTTGAATGTCCACTAAATAATGTAAACATGTTTCTCTGGGGAAAACATTTCATTTATTCGGGAATGCCTTCATTTTTCCCGAAGTGGACCTAAGAGAATTACTTGATACAGATTAAAAGAGATTGGATACTCTGATATTCCAAATGGAATCTTCTTTTGTTTCATTTTTTCATTTCTCTTTTATTTTCGACTTTTATATGTTGTTGCACAAAAGCAGTTTGTTATTTCGTCGTTTCATTAAATGATAGTGTGGTATCTGGTCGGGAAAAATGAGCGCAATATAATACGTTCGTCGTGTTGTTCGTTTTGTGAGACGGTGCCGGTGGATGGCTGCTTTTTATTTTTATTAAAACTTGTTAAATTTTATATTACCGTGCTCTGAAGATATTATGTTTCAATTTATTATTTCTTTTAATATATTTATATATACAGTGCGTCCAGTAAGTAATGCATAAATTCATTATTAGCTAATTAAACAACAGTACTAGAAATTCCCAAAACAGGTCGATTTTTGATTTTTCCGTCGACCGTCCATTTATGATCAATTTTAACACCTTAAAAATAATTTATTAATGACCCCTATTAATAAATGATTTTCTATTAATGAACGATTCCATTATAGGCAACACAACATACATTGCTTGCATAAATTAATTAAACGCTTTGTGATTGGCAGTGACCTGTGGTGTAGGCAACCAAACATATGCCTATTTATATTCCCACTAAAAAATTTAAAATAAAGTAGCCGCTGTTAGTACTATCTGTGATTGTATGTCATTATTTACCTTATTGTTTAAAATTCTGTGTATTTGAAAAATCAAAAGATATATATAGACAAAGAGTTTAATTTAACTCCACCAGAAGTAGACAAAATACCACTAAACCTTGTCAAAGTACTTCCTTCAGCACCACCGCTTCAAAGAAGCGTCAAAGAAGACTTAAATATAAATTTGTCAAAATGCTATACAGCAGATAATCATTTATCAATATCTTCCTTTAATTTCAGTAATTGTACTATTTCGAATATTAATGTTTACAATAATAAAACTACCACTTAGGAAAATTAAACTTTGAATAAAGTTAATGAAAATTGCTGAAAAAATTGTTGTTTATCGTTAAGTAAATAAAAATTTAAACTAAGATATCTTTATTTCTGAAAAGTACGGTCAACGGAAAAGTTTTGTAACGAACTCGTGAATTAAAATGGCGATTAACAATCTCGAACATTAACGCACTCGCTACGCTCACGCGTTAAAATATCTCAATTGCTAATCGCCCTTATTAATACACTTGTTGGTTAAATAACTATTGTATTAATAATTAAACGTATCGTTTCAAAAATAAAATATGATTGACTCATAGGTTAAAATATCAGTAGTTCAGATTTCTTTGTTCAAATGGCATTAGGATTTTAAATCTAAACTAACATAAAGCTTTAAATTGTTTTGTATTAAATTCTACGTTAAAAATATTATTTAAAGTAACTATATTATTCTTCGTTCACAAATTGTTGAGAGCACGAAATATGCCTCAAACTCATAAAATGGTTGTAAATCATAGGCGTTCCTAAGGTGTTTATTCATTAAATAATAATATAATGTTTTAATACTGTTATATATAATTTGATAATATTTTAATACTAATATATTTAGCAAAAAAACAATTAAAACTTTCACGACTAATGTTGCTTATTATATTATATTAATAAAAATAAGAATTTAACCATTAACAATTTTGTAAATAAGAATACCTTATCTCTTTGGATATTTCAATACTAATCTTCGCGTTTAATCACTTTACTAGAAAACCTGGAATTCATATCCGAAGGTACTATTCGTTCCAAGATAATTAAGATGGAATTCCCCAGATTTTTAATAATATAATTATATTCGAAACTTAACTTGAAAGGGTGAAGTTATTACGAACGAAAACAATTTTTTTGTTTAGTACGTTTTTGATCGCATGTAATTTACGGCTCGTCGGTGTTTCCGCGTCTACGGCAGTAATTTAGCGTCTCGAATATTTCTTTTGCGAATTATATGCAGTGCGTGAGTGATTTTTTAATTCATATGCCTACGAACATATACGTACCTTTCGCTCGTGCTCGTTTTGTTGGATTGTTTGTGATGGCTTCATCATCAAGTTTTACACCGGTACTGTTGCGTACAGTCAGTAAGTCTGTCTATTCACCAAGAGAGAAGACTATTGTCCTGAATGTTCACGATGCTCTGGTTTCTCAGAATCCCACAAACACTGTTCGCAACATAGTCGAAAGTTGTGCCAACTGACTGGCGTAGGAGAGTCAATTTTTTATAGGTTCCTATCAGAAAGAAAAAAACACGGTATAGCTAACCCAAACACAAACGAACACTTAAAGAGAGGGAAAAAGCCTATTGAAATTGATGAATTTGCCAAAAATGGTATTCGAAGGAAAATTCATGGATTTTTTTTCAAAAGAGAAATACCAAACCTAAACAAAATTTTACAAGAAGTTAGAGACGCCCGGATTTGCTTCATATCCGACGAACTAAATTGTGGCAAGTTTTAAAAGAATTAAATTTCCGGTGGGAGAAATCAGACCGAAAATCACTTTTGATTGACCGGGAGGAGAAGATGATGTTGGAGAAGAAATTATCTAAGATTCATACGAAAATTCCGGGCTGAAGAAAGGCCCATCTTCTACCAGGATGAAACGTGGGTAAACTCAGGTCATACTCTAAAAAAAATTTGGTCAGATAAAAATATATTAAGCTCCAGGCAAGCCTTTATGGAAGGTTGGTCTACTGGTATCTCCCCACCTTCTGGTAAAGGCAGTAGATTAATAATTTCTCACATTGGCAGTGAAAAAGGATTTGTTAAGCATGGCTTGTTTGAATTTCATTCCAAAAGCACAAAAGACTATCACGAGGAGATGACAGCTGATGTTTTGAAGACATACCACCAAATTCAATTATAGTATTGGATAATGCACCCTTATCATTCACGACTAATAGAAAGACTTCTAACGAATGCGTGGAAGAAACAGGATATTCTTGTGCGGAATAAGTATCTGCCTTACGAAGATGGAATGGTAAAAGCAGAACTTTTAAAAATTGCCCGGCAACACAAATCTAAGTTCAAGAAATACGTAGTTGACAAAATGGCGGAAAGGCGAAACATCACAGTCTTTATACTTCCCACCCTACCACTGCGAAATAAATCCAATTGAACTCATTTGGGCACAAATGAAAAGTTATGTGGCTAGAAAAAATACGTTATATAAAATATAAGCTGTACGTGAATTGTTATACGAGTCTTTACAACATATTACAGAACAAAACTGGAAAGATGCAGTAAGGCATGTAATAGAAGAAGAACAAAAAATGTGGGATCTTGATAACATAATTGATGCGACCGTAGAGACACAACCGCTAATTATTAACCCTCAAGATGACTTGGATTCCGAAGTTGATCCTATTTATTTTGAATTTGAATAGTTTTCTAATCGTAATTATATAAGGTAAGTAATAATAGTTGTAATCGTAAGGTATTAAAGGGGAAAGGCGCAAAATGTTGCCTGTCAAAATGTTCAATGTGTTTTAAATGTATCCATTTTTTTTCAAATCCTGAGAAAACTAAACAGCATTTTTGAAAAATTTAAATGCAGAATGAAATATTTTTTAGAATAAATAAAAAGTTTCTTTTGCATGCAATATTTTCAATTAAAAATTATACTATATTTTCTCTTTTATTTTCACCCCTGTTACATAACATATTAAAATAAACATTATAGAAGTTTTCAGGGACTTTCTGCCCTGAGTAATAATGTAATCTTTCATTCTGCGTTTAAATTTTTCAAAAATATTTATTAGTTTTCTCCGGATTCGAAAATACTGAATACATTTAAAACACATTGGAAATTTTGCCAGGCGACATTTGGCGCCTTTTCCTTAATTAAATAAATGTATCTTTTACAAATGGCAAGAAACTTTTTATTTTTGAATAAAATAAATAAGTTTTATTAAAAAATACAATTTACATAAGTACAATTTAAAAAATATATTTATTTAGTTCAAATAAATGTTTCAATCATATACTCTACGACACTGGTCGTTCATCTCTAACCATTCAAAATACCCCCGTAATAGGATTATAAGGTATTGTATTCCTTCAGATATAAGGTGGGTTAGTCGAAAACGTCTTAAACCGTCAGTTTTAGGTTGGTTTTTACTATTATATCGTATTACCCATCCTCTCTGTATTTCAGTTTTCTAATTAGGGTTAAACTTGTAGTGAGCTATCAACAAATTGTGAACCGTGTATAGATACTTTTTTCGTATTTAAAAATTTTGGCTCTAGCGATTTCAATACAACTTTTAATCTCTTAAATTTGCTCTGCATTATGAGTTATCCATGTTATCGAGTATTTCTATCTGTTTACTCTTTCCATTTGAATGTTGTATTTAAAGTAGTATTAATCTACTAAAAAATAAATCTAAAATAAGAATATTTCGAACATTATTATTATTATTACAAGGTTTTTATTGTACAGAAAGAACTTTAGTTAATTACCTACAGCTATACATTAACTGACATGTGAAACAAGTATAAAAAGCCGATTATACATGCATAGACTAGCTGTACCCACTAGTACTTACCACCTTTATACACCATAAACTTAATATTTCAACCATGGTCGTTCAAATCTGCAAATTACCACACAACGGACAATTATCGTACAATTTCACGAGATAAAAATTTTAATTATAATAACATACAATTTTCAAGTTGTTTTTCGTTAAATTGATACCAAGTACAGTTTTACAAGAGGAAACAAGCCATTACCGGCTAACGATAATTTGCATTTAGAAAAGTACTAGCAAGAAGAAATAAAATATTTACACAACTAGGGCATTGCATATCAATTATACGTGACGTATTAAAAAATAAATCTCCTGAGCGAAACCTTTCATTATATTTATTATTTCCATCAACATTTTATAATTGATGCTTTGAAATCAATACTGAAGACGGACAGGCTATGATTTATAGCATTTTGTTCTAGATGGATGTATGATTATTTCATTAAATAGACATATGGATAAGATTACTTTTTGCTTACTTTCTTGTTTTTAAATATTACAAGACGTGTTTTTAAAGATAAGAGAAGCACTTTTTTAGATAGAAAATCTTGAGAATTTCGGGTTCAGAAATGATATAGGTTCGGTATTATCAGAGTCAGAAAGCAGCGCTTTAAATGATGATAATGATATAAATATTGATGATAATAATGAACATATTTATGGTAAGAATACGTACAGGTGGTGAACTGCAGAAGTTAGTGCTCATCCAAAACTCGAAAGCACAACATTGTGATAGTCTTCTTTTTCTTCTACCTCTTTATAAGCAATTCTGCTTGTTCATTGTCGGATTAATACTGATATGTATTTTATTCTTCATCCTTCCTATTCCGTTTGTTTGGAATTTTTTTAATGCATCTGAAGTGATATCATGCATTGTCCATAACAATCACGCTATTTTCTTTTAAATTTGGGAGTAATGTATTCTCAAACCGGTGAAATCATTAGCGATATGGACGAAATTAAGAGAACCTGGATGACATATTTTAAGGAATTACTAAACAAAGGGACACAACCACCATTACAACAACAGTGGCAGCAGCAGGCACGACAGGAGGTACAACAACAAGAACTGGGAAAAGATGGAGAAGAAAATGAATATACTAGACCCCCAACGCTAGAGGAGGTCCAAACGGCAATCCACATACAAAAAAGCCATAAAGCACCGGGAATAGATAAAATACCGGCAGAACTACTCAAGCAAGGAGGAAGGAATTTGACACAACAGATGTACCAGCTAATACGAGAGATATGGATAGAAGAAGAAATTCCCCAACAATGGGAGGAAAATATAATCTGCCCTATTCATAAAAAAGGAGACAAACTGTTGTGTCAGAATTATAGAGGCATCTCTTTACTTTGTTCGGGATACTGTTACGATAATTATCCTGGCCTAAAATAACCGTAAATATATTATGACTAATTCACTAATATGTTGTAGATTATACGAGAGAATTCTACCAGCTGGCAGAGAGAAAACCGGTCAGACGATGACCTTCTAGTATACATCAGAGGAGTTCTCCTGAATTCTAGGCCAGTTGTGGTTTTATATATAATAATGGACATTTTATTTGGAAGAACAGTTAATTCTGAACGACGCGCTCGCGATAAAATGTTACGTTCGCTTTTTAATAAATTATGTATGTTTAGTGAAAATAAATAAATATCAGTCATTGTGCTTTTTAATGAATTAAGATAAGAACAAGACATTATAAATTAAAGACTTAACAATTAATAAATTCACAACAAATGGTGTCAGAGTGAGATCGAACATAAATTAGACTTATAATAATAATACAAGTGAATATAAAATAAATTGTGAAAATGACGACGATTTATGAGCTGACAGTGACTAATTTAAGAAGACATCTCGAAGACAGAGAATTAGCTTCTACCGGAAAAAAGGCTGAGTTAGTCCAACGACTAAAGAACGCTTTGCTAGAAGAAGGTCTAGATCCAGAGACTTATATATTTGAAGATGCTGTCCTCTCGTCGATTTCGAAAGTTTCTGGTGATATCGCATCATTAGAGAACAAAGTTTCCGGCGACATCGCATCATTGGAGAACAAAGTATCCGGCGACATCGCTTCTTTAGAAAGCAAAGTTTCTAACGAGATTTCTTCTCTGGAAAGCAAAGTTTCTGCTAACATCTCTAAAGTCACTTCAGAGATATCTGCTCTTGACGATAGAGTGTCTTCGTTAAAAAACCAAGTTGCTGCCGATATGTTGGCCTTCGAAGAAAAGATTAAAGAGATGGAAAGGAAGATGGAGGAAACAGGGACAGCAGAGAGAGGAAACAATCCAATTACAGTGGAGACAAAAGAAGAAGAGACGAAATGTAAGTTGGAAACACGGCCGAAATTTGAAGGAAGTGGAGGTTCTGTCCATGTGAAAGTCCCAACTTTCGATGGAAAATCGTCATGGAACAACTACATGAAACAGTTCGAATCAGCCGCAAGAGCAAATGGATGGTCTGAAAAAGAAAAGGCGGTAAACCTGACTATCGCTCTTCGAGGAGATGCCTTAGATGTGCTTCAGACCATAGCCGTAGAGGAGACCGATGATTTCGAACAACTGAAGAAGAGGTTAAATATGCGATATGGCCACGAACATTTGGAGCATGTATATCAATCGCAGCTTAAAAATCGTAGACAGAAGAAAGATGAGGCTCTTCAAGAATATGAAGTAGATATTGCCAGATTAGTACGATATGCTTATCCAACAGCTCCCGAAGACATGATGGAAAAGTTGGCCGTTCAAACGTTTATTGATGGTCTTCGTGATCATGAAATGCAGAGAACACTACGATTAGCTCGTCACAAGACGCTGGTTGATGTCTTATCCGCCGCCCTCGAATATGAGTCAGCTACGCAGGCCTCTGGCGGTTACAGTAAAGTTAGGACTGTAAAAGAGGAAGAAGATGAAGATAAACTTGACCAGCTCGTTAATATGATAAAAAGCATGACATACAAGAAAACGAAGACCATCAGATGCTGGAATTGTGGCGAAATAGGACACGTACGAAGCTCCTGTAAGCACCCTAGGTACGACGCAAATCAAGAAACTCACCATCAGGAAAACTAGAACGGGTCAGCCTTAGGGGGGCAGCTTCGACCCAGAACTTTTCCAAAGACCCTCTCATACTAATAGCTTCTTTGAAATGTCGTGAAGATAGTGTATATGTAGATGGAGACATAAATGGTAAAAAGCATACGTTGTTGGTGGATACCGGAGCGACCAGAACCATTATACGCCCGACAGTTATAAACAGCCGAAAGAAACTGTTACCAACGAGGTTGCGACTTCGGACCGCTACAGGTGAAAATGCCAACATTCATGGAGAAATCCAGGTACAATTGGGAATTGGAGCAGAAAAGTTTGTCCATACTGTTATAGTTGCTGACATCGAAGAGGATGTTATATTAGGAATGGACGTAATGAATATGCATGGATTCCAATTGGATTTTAAGAATAAGGTAATCAAAGTTGGCAACGAGGAAGTATTTCTCCATCCACATAATGACAACACTGTGCAAGCAGCCATTAAAGAAGATACAGTCGTGCCTGCGAGAAGTGAAACGATCATAGTAGCGCGGCTACAGGGATTTGTGGACGAAGGGAGACCTGTTATGATGGAGCCTTGGAACCACGACGATGAGGTTGGCCGTGGAATCATAATTGGAAAGGAATTGGTGACTTCGGCTAAAGAAATTCCTGTGAGACTTATCAATGTCAACGACTACCCAGTGACCATCAAGAAAGAGACAAAGGTAGGAACTTGTGTACCTGTGACATCCATAATCCGTCAGGCGACAACATCTGATAATTCCAACGACAAATTCGACCAAATGGTTGCAGTTGCAGGACAGTCTCTAAATCAGATGGAGAAAAGGAAATTAAGGGAATTTCTGCGGCAGTATCGTGATATTTTCGTACCGAAAGGAGGAAAGACGGGAAGAACTACCGTTGTTAAGCATAAAATTGATACTGGTAATGCTAAGCCAATTCGTCAAACAGCTCGACGATTACCACAGGCGAAGAGAGAGGAAGCTGAAACGATTGTTCAGGAAATGAAGAACGACGGGGTGATAGAACCTTCTACGAGCCCATGGGTCTCTCCGGTGGTCCTGGTTAAGAAGAAAGACGGAACGACGAGGTTCTGTGTGGATTACCGTTTGCTGAACAACGTTACCAAGAAAGATAGTTATCCTCTGCCTCGGATCGATGACACATTGGACACATTGGCTGGAAGTAAATTGTTTTCTACTTTAGATTTGAAGTCTGGATACTGGCAGGTAGAAATGGACCCAGTCGATAAAGAAAAGACAGCCTTCACCACAGGATCTGGATTGTGGCAATTCAACGTTATGCCATTTGGACTTTGTAATGCTCCTGCGACATTTGAGAGGCTTATGGAAAATGTGTTGAGAGGGTTATCTTGGAAAACATGCCTGGTTTATTTAGATGACATAATCGTCTTGGGGGAGACATTCGAAGATCATTTGAGGAATTTAGAAAACGTCTTTAATCGACTTAAAGCTGCCCAATTGATGCTAAACCCCAAGAAGTGCCAGCTATTTCAAGGTAAAGTCAATTATCTGGGTCATATAGTCAGTAAAGAAGGAGTGGCCGTGGATAAGGGAAAAATCGATTCCATTAAGGAATGGCCAAAACCAACTGACAAACATCAAGTGAGAAGTTTTCTTGGACTATGTACTTACTACCGGAGGTTTATTAAGAAGTTTGCAGATATCGCTAAGCCATTAACGCGACTTACAGAGGAAGCAAGAGAATACCGCTGGGATATAGACTGCCAAAATGCCTTTGAAACGTTGAAAAAGCATTTAATAACAGCACCAATTTTGGGGTATCCACTGCCAGAAGGAGAGTTCATCTTAGATACAGATGCAAGTAATGTGGGAATTGGAGGAGTGCTGTCTCAGATTCAAGGAGGACAGGAACGAGTCCTCGGATATTTTAGTAAAGTCCTTTCAAAACCTGAGCGGAATTATTGCGTCACGAGAAGAGAACTTCTAGCAGTAGTGAAATCAGTAGAGCACTTCTATCAATACCTCTATGGAAGGAAGTTTTTAATCCGAACCGACCATGCCGCCCTTAAGTGGTTGATGCAGTTTAAGAATCCAGAGGGTCAGATAGCCAGGTGGATCGAACGACTCCAAGAATACGATTTTAAGATTGAGCACCGAGCCGGAGTTAGCCACAGAAACGCTGATTCTCTTTCCAGAAGGCCATGCCCAGCAGAGTGTTCCCACTGCAACAAAACGGAATCCAAGGAAGCAGCAGTGCTAAGAACGACGATTGTCAACGACGACTGGACGCCTACTAAGATAAGGGAAGAACAAGAGAGAGATCCAGTTATACAGAAAATCCGAAAATGGAAAGAGGAAAACCGTCGACCACCTTGGCAGGAAATATCAAACCTATGCTCAGTAGTTAAGACGTATTGGGCCCAGTGGGACTCATTTATCATCGAAGATGGCTTGCTCAAACGAGTCCTGGAAAATGATGACGGTTCAGAGAAAAGAAGACAGTTGGTGATCCCAAAGAGCAGAATAGCCGAAGTACTTCGTCAGTTACACGACAGTCCATCGGGAGGGCATTTTGGTGTAAGGAAAACCCTTCAGCGAATTCGGGAACGGTTTTATTGGATGAACAGTTCCGACGACGTAAAAGACTGGTGTAAGAAATGTACTATTTGTGCTACGAGTAACGGGCCTCACCGGAAAAGGAGAGCTCCTATGAGACAATATAATGTTGGAAGCCCGTTTGAAAGAATAGCTTTAGACATTGCAGGGCCATTTCCAGAAAGTGAAAATGGGGGCAAGTACATGTTGGTAGTAATGGATTACTTCACTAAGTGGGTCGAGATTTACGCACTTCCAGACCAGAAGGCCGCCACCGTTGCAGATAAGTTGATCCAAGAATATATCAGCCGATTTGGAGTGCCTTTGGAGATCCATAGTGACCAAGGCAGGAACTTTGAAAGTGATCTATTCCAAGGAATATGTGATAGACTAGGCATGAAGAAAACAAGAACTACCGCGTATCATCCGCAATCGGATGGTATGGTAGAACGAATGAATAGGACAGTTGGCAAGTATTTGACAAAGATGGTGTCCGATCATCAGCGAGACTGGGACCAATACCTTCCGTTCTTCACAATGGCCTACAGATCTGCTGTTAACGAATCAACAGGCCAGACACCAGCCAAAGTCCTATTCGGACGCGAAATGCGACTACCTTGTGATCTCGAGTTTGGATGTAAACCTGGAGAAGATGTAGCAGGTGAAGATTATGTGATCGAATTACGAAGAAGAATGGACGATGTACATGAGTTGGTCCGTTCCCACCTTCAGATCGCTAGCGACAGAATGAAGAAACGGTACGATACGCAAGCCGAGAAGGGTTGCTTTAAGAAGAACGACAAAGTATGGCTGTATAATCCAAAGAAGCGAAAAGGTTGTTCTCCCAAATTGCAGCAGTTTTGGGAAGGTCCATACCTCATTATGGAGAAGATCAACGATGTCATCTACCGAATAAGCAAGATTCCGAGGGGAAAGCCGATGATAGTACACCATAACCGGTTGGCATCTTTCGAAGGTGACCACGACGTAGATGAAGAAGTGGAAGTAAACCAAGTCCAAGATGTGTCTGACCTCACGTTTGAGGAATTCATGGGTGCCTATGGAGGTACCGGTAAAGCAAGACATGGTGTTACCACTGAAGAAAAGCAAGATCTACTCGCGCTCCCCGATGACTACTCGCTGGCCCTTACCATCCCGGCCAGTATCAAAGACGCACCAGGGTTGGCATCCGTCTTTCGAAGGAAGTTTGGTCGAGTTGCAGAACTTCAATGCCAGGTGCCAGCTCCCGGTAAAACCTTGAAACTCCAAGATGCATCACGTTACCTTTTCTACCTGGTAACAAAAGACACTGCCCGTGACCAACCTACCTACCGAGATGTGTGGGAAGCCTTACTTCAATTGAGAGAGCACGTACTAGAGTCCGACGTGCAAAAGTTAGCCATGCCAAAGTTGGAGTGCCGCCAATTAGATTGGAGGGTTATCCGAAATATGGTGGAGGAGATCTTTAAAGACACCGAAGTCCAGGTGTTAGTCTGTTGCAATCCGCATAGTTACTGGTGCGGAGAGAAAACCGTCCCTTGTCATTTTTATACAACTGGAAGTTGTAAAAGAGGGTCCAGTTGCCGATACCAGCATACAGTTCCGGTTTCAGTCCCGACAAGGTTCCAGGAGGAACCATCTTTTAAGAGGGGGGCAATGTTACGATAATTATCCTGGCCTAAAATAACCGTAAATATATTATGACTAATTCACTAATATGTTGTAGATTATACGAGAGAATTCTACCAGCTGGCAGAGAGAAAACCGGTCAGACGATGACCTTCTAGTATACATCAGAGGAGTTCTCCTGAATTCTAGGCCAGTTGTGGTTTTATATATAATAATGGACATTTTATTTGGAAGAACAGTTAATTCTGAACGACGCGCTCGCGATAAAATGTTACGTTCGCTTTTTAATAAATTATGTATGTTTAGTGAAAATAAATAAATATCAGTCATTGTGCTTTTTAATGAATTAAGATAAGAACAAGACATTATAAATTAAAGACTTAACAATTAATAAATTCACAACAATACAAAATACTCACAAACATCATTAATCGAAGACTACAACCTCTCACGGAAAAAATCATCGGGGAATATCAAGCAGGGTTTAGGCAAAATAGATCTACCATTGACCAACTATTTACAGTTAAACAAATACTAGCCAAAGCATGGGAATATGACATGGACGTTTACAATCTCTTTGTAGATTTTAAACAAGCCTATGATTCAATAGATAGAACAATTCTACCTAATATACTGAAAGAATTTGGCATACCATCAAAATTAATACGACTAGTGCAAATGACAATGACAGAAACAGAAGCACAGGTATGTATTCAGGGACAGATCACTGATGCGTTTACGATAACGCAAGGACTGAAACAAGGCGACGGACTAGCTCCAACGCTCTTTAATCTTGTTCTGGAATATGTAATTAGACGGTTGACGGTGAGCGGAAATAACATACTTACAAACAAGTCTACCCAATTAGCAGCATACGCAGATGACATAAACATAATGAGCAGAACAATGAATGCAGCGGAAGAAACCTACGTTGAGTTGAAACAGAGTGCAGAAGCAGTAGGGCTATTAGCAATAAATACAAATAAAACAAAACTACTCATACAAACCAGATCAAATAGACCGGTGCAACAACACTTTATTGACGATATAGAACATGTAAATAGATTCACATACCTAGGAATGGATCTGGTCGCAAGCAATGAAGAAGAACCGGAAATAAATAGAAGGCTTGTGCTGGCAAATAAAGCCTATTTCGCGATGGGCCACATATTCAAATCGCGAGACGTACACCGGAAAACAAAACTCCGGGTCTATAAAACAATAATCAGGCCCATAGTAAGTTATGGTTGCGAAACATGGGTGGTGACACAGAAATCTGCCAATGCATTAGATGTGTTTGAAAGAAAAATATTACGTAGGATCATGGGCCCAATAAGTGAAAACAACAACTGGCAAATTAGGTACAATAGAGAAATATACGAGCAATATAGCGAACCAACTCTAGCACAACATACTAAACTGCAGAGATTACGATGGGCAGGGCACGTGGTCCGCATGCATGAGAATAGAATCCCCAGAAAATTATTAAATGCAAGAATGCAGGGAAAAAGACCTGTTGGAAGACCTAAAAAGAGATGGGAAGATGAAGTCGATGAGGATACCAGGAACTGCCTGGGAACGCGTTCATGGAAAAGAACAGCGGTAAATAGAGATGGTTGGAGAAGCCTGTTGAAGGAGGCCAAGGCCCGATTTGGGCTGTAGCGCCATTGGATGGATGGTATTCTCAAACCACGATTCAAAAAGCGTCCCTTTGATGTCTTGGTAGTAGTCTAGAGAACTGTCTTTAATGACTTGCCTCTAGAATGGGGTACGTCTATTTGGCATTTTCTTGTACCGTTTGTCCAGACTTTATCTATCGTTTCGTGAGAATCAAACCAAGTCTCGTCCAGATAATAAATGTCTCTATAGTCACTGCGGTATTGTGAATTTTTTTCGATATATTCATTCCTCCATTTTATTAGGCGGCTACTTTCCATTACGGTTTCTCTCTCATTGACAGTTTTATATTTCAAATCATTTTTGGTCAAAAATCTTCCCAAAGTTTCTGTGGAATAATCATCAACAATATGTTTTTCTTTTAATTTTGCCATGATATTGTTTAGGTTAGGCATAACTTTAGCTGCATACATATTATATATTGTCTCACTAATAGGTTCCAAGAGGTGAGGTTGAATTTTTTTAGAGCTTCCCAAATCCTTTCTTGTTGTTCTACTTTTCGAACCTGTCTTTATTAAACGGTAGGAATCTACACTGTTGCACCAGAAATGTTTGTTAAAACCGCCGTTTGCTTAACAGCTTCATATTTGGTCATTTTTTTAGAAAGTCCATCAAACACATCTAATACCATATTTTGCTCAGTTACACACAAATTCTTCCTTTGCTGAGTACTTGGCCCCACACCTTCATCTTCTAAATTATCCGTAGGTTTAACACCATTCTACATATATCTTCTTCTTCTTCTTCTTCTAATGGCGCTACAACCCTTTGTGAGTCTTGGCCTGCTTAACAATGTTCTTCCATTCTGCCCTGTCGGATACTTTCCTTCGCCACTGCCTGATGTTCATGGTTTTAAGATCCCTCTCTACGTCGTCTATCCATCTTTTACGGGGCCTTCCTCTTGTTCTGTTTCCTTGGGGCTTCCATCTCTGGACTACTTTTACAGCTCGATTATCTGGCATTCTTTCTAGGTGACCAAGCCAGTTTAGTCTTTGTGATTTTACAAATCTGACAATATCTGCGCTCTGCATTAGTTCATCCAGCTCGTGGTTCATTTTAATTCTCCACGAACTATCGCTGCATTGGGTTGGTCCAAATATCTTCCTTAGTATTTTGCGCTCAAATATTCTCAGTTGATTTTCATCACTGGTTGAGAGGGTCCACGTTTCACATCCATATGTGACCACTGGTTTAATTACTGTTTTGTAGATTCTCAGCTTAGACTCACGATTCAGTAACTTACTTTTCATTAAGTCTTTGTATGCATAAAAGCACTTATTACCGCTAAGAATCCGTGCTTGTATTGATTGACCGATGTTGTTGTTGTCATTTATTATTGAGCCTAGGTAGGGAAAAGTGGAGGCATATTTGTAGGTATGGTTGTCTACCTTCAGATTCTCATGTTCATTCGATTTTGTGCACTCCATATATTTTGTTTTGCTTTCATTTATATATAGACCAAACGTAGCAGCTTCTCGTTTCAGTTCTATAACTTTTTCGCTCAATAACCTTTTGTTGCGGCTTATTATGGCAACATCATCCGCATATGCGCATATTTGCATAGATCTTGTATCAATACAGCCGTTTACACCCAGTTTTCTAAGAACAGCTTTTAAAGTTAGATTAAAAAGTGTTGTTGATAAGGCATCCCCTTGTCTAACTCCATTTTCAATCTCAAAGGCCTGCGTCATATCTCCATCTATTCTCACCATAGCTTTGGAACCCTCCAGAGTAATTCGTATAAGTTTAACCAACTTATTGGTTATCCCTAACATAGATAGTTGCTTTAACATCTTTTGTCGATCTACTACGTCAAACGCCTGTTTGAAATCGATATACAAGTTGTAAATAGGTATGTTATATTCAACACATTTTTCATGTATACCTCTTAACATATGTATTTGGTCTATAGTTGACTTCTTTGGTCTGAAGCCACATTGGTATTCACCAATAATCTCCTCCGAAAACGATTCCAGGCGGCTATATATAATTCCTGATAATATCTTGTAGATGACATTTAAAACTGTTATGCCCCTATAATTTTTGCAGAGTCGTTTGTCTCTCCCTTTGTACATAGGAAGTATGATTCCCACTTTCCAATCTTCTGGGATGACTTCTAGTGTCCATATGCGGTCGATTAGTTTATGGATACGCCTCCATAGCGCATGTCCACCATTATTTATTAGTTCTGCAGTTATTCCATCTGTGCCAGGTGCTTTGTTATTTTTTAGATGTTTTATGACGTTTATCGTTTCTTCCAATGTTGGTTGCTCAACTAGTTGTTCTGCTGTGTGGTGAATTATCTCTTCATCTTCGTTTTGTTCTTTTTCTGGGCTTAACAGCTCTTGAAAATGCTCCTTCCACCTTTTCATTATTTCCTCTTTCTCGCTGATAATTGCCCCATTTTTGTCCTTACAGACTGTTGATCTTGTTATGTATCCTTGGGTGCATTGCTTGATTTCCTTGTAAAATTTTCTAGCCTCTCTTCTGTTATTATAATCTGTAATTTGTTGTATTTTTCTATTCTACATATATACAATTCACCAATCCACACACATACATAATACATTTCAATTACACAACTCACAAACACATAAACACACACACACAACACAATATGCCACGAACACGATCAAAAGCACGAAAACAAAAAGAACCACCCAAACCACCAAAAACACCAGACACAGACTGGTACACCGATTCAGATGCACATTCCATTTCATCACACACATCACACGTGTCTGTCAATATAGATGGACACGAACCATGGTTGCCACAGGAATGAGAGCAGGCTCTGGGAGAGATCTGCCACCATAATCCTGAGGCGGCCAGCGAGCACCTCACACTAATACTCCAAAACGTACACCAAAAAACAAAAAAATCATCACCCACACCAGAGCAAATTAGAAAACTAATCAATAATGCTTTATGTCCGCTTATCCTGGATTCCGCCCACAACCAACCATACCACCACCCTCTCCCCCACCTCCACCTGAACCAATCACATCCACACCAGCTCGCCGTACCCCCAAACACACAGAACACACACACACATAAATACTACATCACACTAATCCCTAGGAAGGTTTCTAGCCAAAGAAAACTTCTCAGAACCCTCAAAAATAATAACCTCCTTGAAGACATCCCTTTCGACCTAGAAACGGAATCATCCGAAAACCAGACCATCCTCTACATTGCGGGTCCCATTCCCAATATTCACATCACATCGAATACACACATCAAAACCCACACACACATCTATCATTTACACACATTACACTTTACCTATACGCTCACATTCATAAACATATAGAAATCCAACTTTCATAAACATATAGAAATCTAATAACACACAACCAACATATACCAACATATCACAATCATAAAAACCAGAACAGTAAACAGTGAGCAACACACACACTCCTTAAGAGTCGAATTAAATATCACAAGGACAGGGGGAGACTGATTTTCTGTGGTTTCCCAATTTCATTGCACAACGATACCTGATCCTAGGTGAGGACTCAGCCTCAACTATCCTCCATGCGTTTTTCCAAAAAAACAAACAATGGCGAACAATCTGAAAGGAACCGTTTTCCACGGAACTTGTACTTAGTAGTGGGCTTGGTCCACACGGCTCCAATAAGGCGGTAATAGTTCTTTTAACACTTCTGCTTATAGCGGAGGTACCCGGTCTTAGTCAACTGAACCAAACACGCAAACTGCACCAAAACATAAATCTCCATCCTTGAAGAAGCGCAAAGCTTAAACAAGGTTAAAACTCTGGCTCTCATTCTAAAAATCTCAATGAATTGATTAACACTTCTACTAACTACAGTTAATTTTTAATATGTAATGAATGCTAGATTTTCTTGTTCTATTATATAAAAAAATAGAATTACCACTTTTTCTGTTTCTTTAACGATGTTGTCCTTATTTAAGTTATTTGAAATTATCTTCTGTGTCTAAAAATCAACAGTTTCCACTAATTACCTGTAATTTCCACTAATTTTTACCTCTTGTTCAAGCTCTTACACTTTACTAAATTCAGCATAATTTTTTGTACAATCATTACTTCCTAATCACTATTTTCTTTTTAAAACAATATTATTGTTTTCTGATTATATTTCCAAATGTATATCTTTATTCAAACAACAACTAAAAGAAGAAAATAACATCCAACGAGAAATCAATCAATTCGAAGAAATAATTAAGAAAACTAAACAAGATCTGCTAAAACCAAACAAAGAAGAAATCTTGGATGACTCCAGAAATCCTTCACTTAATGGAACGCAGAAGGTTAATTAAAGGAAATAAAGATGAATACAAAAAAATGCAGGCTTACATCAGAAGAAAAATAAGAGAAGCTAAAGAAAAAGAAGCTGTAGAGAAATGTAAAGAAATAGAAAGACTACAAGCCAAGCATGACAATTTTAATGTACACAAAAAGGTAAAAGAAATAACGGGTACTTTTAAAAAGAGAACACAAATGAAACTCATAGACACCAATGGAAAATTAATCATTGACACCCAAGAGATGAAGGACAAATGGAGACTATATTTGGAGACACTTTTTCAAGATCAAAGAACGGATTATAGGCATCCATTTTCAGAGAGGATGACGGGCCCGGACATACTTAAATCCGAGGTAGAAGAAGCAATAAAACGGATGAAAAGCAGAAAAGCTGTAGGGCCTGATAATATCGAAGCTGAATTTTTAAAACTCTTGGAGGATGAAGGAATAAATTGGATCACGGCTGTCTTCAATAAAATATACAATACAGGAATCATCCCTGATAAATGGCTAGAATCAGAATTCATAGCGATACCTAAAAAACAGGGGGCTAAAAAGTGCGAAGAATATCGAACAATCAGCCTAATGAGCCACATGTTGAAACTGTTTCTTAGAGTCATCCATGGAAGAATTTATAAGAAGTGCGAGGAACAAATATCAGACAGACAGTTCGGCTTCATTAACGCAGTGGGTACCAGAGAGGCACTTTTCGGAGTACAAGTACTGATTCAAAGATGCAGGGACGTTAACTGCGACGTATACGCGTGCTTGATCGACTATGAAAAGGCATTTGACAGAGTTCAACATCAAAAGATGATAAACATTTTAAAAGAAACAGACCTGGATGACAAAGACCTCAGAATAATTTCAGAACTATACTGGAATCAGACCGCATACATGAAAATTAACGGAGAAGGAACAGATCACATAAAAATACTACGCGGAGTTAGACAGGGATGTATTCTATCGCCGTTGATATTTAATATGTACTCAGAAAAAATTTTTAACGAGACTCTTTACGGAATAGACGAAGGCATCCTTCTAAATGGTGAAAGAGTAAACAATGTTAGATATGCCGACGACACCATGGTGATAGCAGATAGTTTAGAGGGACTTCAGAGGCTAATGGACAGAATAAACGAGGACAGTCAACAGTACGGACTAAACATTAATACCCACAAAACCAAACAAATGATTGTCAGCAAGGAGAATATAAATGGGGCTCATCTATACATTAATGGGACGCAGATAGAGCGAGTAAAACAGTATTGCTACCTGGGAACTATTATAAACGAACAGTGGAGCAATGTACAGGAAATAAAGTGCCGCATAGGAAAGGCAAGAACGGTCTTTAACAAAATGAGCGCCATCTTCAAAAGTCACAACATATCCCTAGATACAAAAATGAGACATTTGAGATGCTATGTTTTCTCTGTGTTGTTGTACGGGGCGGAGGCATGGACGCTTACAGACACACCACTATTAAAAAACTTGAAGCATTTGAGATGTGGCTTTATAGAAGAATGCTGAGAATATCATGGACAGCAAGGATCACGAACAAGGAAGTTCTAGAAAAAATGAAGAAGGAACCAGAGATTGTGTTTACGATCAAACGCATAAAATTGCAATATCTGGGACACGTTATGAGAAATCAGCACCGTTACTCCCTGCTGCAGTCTATATTGCAAGGTAAAGTCAAAGGTAAGCGAGGACCCGGTAGAAGGAGAATATCATGGCTGCGGAATTTAAGAACATGGTTTAAGAAAACCTCAACGGAGCTGTTTCGAGCCGCAGCGAGCAAGGTCATTATTGCCAATATGATTTCCAACATCCGAAACGGATAGGAACCAGAAGAAGAATTCAAACAAACAACAATAAAAATAACATCCAATCATAAAACCATTGGTACTACTGAAATAATGACATTTATATAAAAATTTATTTGAGGTCAAAGAAACTTTTACATCCAAGATATTCACGAATTTATTGACACAAAAAGTGATGAATAAATTCACGAATTTCTTCGTGAATTTATTGTTGGTGTAAAGCCCGCATAATATATTCTGTGAAAATTAAAAACCTTGTTTCATTTTATGTAATACCCTTAAATGAAGTTAATTTAAGTGTTTTTTAAGTTGATAATGTATATGTCAATTTAATATGTAGTACGCCAATGTTCAACCATACCATTCTGTCCAATTCCGTAATAACTAATTTTACGAACATAGGGGCAAAATGTTATGTCGCTTATTATCCGAAAAGTTTATAAGCAATGAACTGGAATCACCCCCGTTAGGCTCGTAAAACTTTTTTATTCTCCACTCTCTGATGTGATGTATGAATATAATTTTGTAACATTCGTAAAATGTGTGTATATTCCACCTTTCAGCTAAATTTGTTTTCTTTATAGATACTAGTACTGCATCTCCCCGAAGATAATAAAAAATATATTAAGTAACATTTAAACATTTAATCTTTTTCGTGTTATCGCTTCGCGATAAAAATAGCGGCATATTTTTTACTTTATTTAAGACATTGCGTGCTTTCGCGATAAAAAATGGTTACGTTTTATTGTGACACGAAAAACTAAAGGGAATGTAATGTATTTACTAAATATGTATTTATAATAGATCGTAGCTAATACGGTAGATTACGAAAATTTAGCTGGTTGCATACAATCAACGAGGCTTCATATAATCAAAATGTTTAACTCTTACGTGACTGGAAAGGTTCCCGGATAACTTTACAGATTTTCGAAAAAGATTTCCCGTCTGTTAGAAACATCTATGTATTTTTCAGTTTTAAATGAACACTTTTTTGTTACTGAAATTTGTACACTTTGTAACGTTGGGCGTTAATTTGTAACGTTCCAACGAACATTCATTGGGTGCCAATTTGTAACCCTTCGAGGCTCAATTTGTAACATCCCAACGTTGAGCTGCTGTTGTCAACTTGTAACCGCAAACCTTAGTTTGCTGCTACAACCCGAGTAACATCACTAACAACGTTGGAGCGACAAATCGTTTCCCATTGGGACCAATTTTTAACGTCATAACCCCTAATGTATTAATTGCAAAATTGCTACATTAGACATACGAAACACTCCCTGGCTAGCTCACCCAGGACGTGAATATGGCCTACTCTGGAGCAATACACGCAAACAAGTAAAAAGAAGAAACAATACACAGTTAAATTAACACATGTTTATTAAAATATTAAAAAAAAAAATGACAGAAAAATACATGTTTAAATATAATAGTGAATTTAAATAAAAATTATTCGACTTCTTGCTACAGTGTTACATTATAGTAAAGAAAAATGCTTGTCACCAAATCCTAGGTTTTATCCTGGTCTTTTCTGCTATGGTTGTTAGCAAGCCATGTTGTTAGCTGTGGATTTTCTTATCCTGGAGTCAACTCTCCTATCGGAATCATAGTGCCATTCTCAGGCCGGTTGGTCTTCTGGATGTTAATAGAATTTGACCCGCACCTGAGAAATGTATCCCGGAGGTTGACTAAAATGAAGAAAAACACACCTTGCTTCAGAAAATGGTGAAACCAAAATGAGAGACCTTGCTTGGGGGATGAATAGGTGACCAATCAAATTTAACAAAATTTTATCATTATTCACCCAAGCAAGTCGAGAAACAATTCTTATTTATGTATTTATCAAAAGCAAATAAGTAAAAGTAAGGATATATAATATTTTAAAGCAAATGGTAATTACTTTTTACAACTGAAATATTCTAATATTAATTAAAAAGCGGATTCGGTAAAGATGACAAGATATATTTATTGAAAAGCTAGATAATTTAGAATTTAGAAACATTTCTATATAGAAATGGTAGTTTGTCAAAAGTTAATTATTATTAAAATCAAAAGATATTATTAAGGATTTAAAATTAATATTTAAAACTATAAAAATATTCGTAAAACTTTTACATACTATATTAAAGAAACTATATATTTCTTATCGCTAGTTTTTTATATAAAATAAAAAACATAAGAAATATCCACAAAAATATGTACCTACTTACATACCATAATCATAAATAATGATCTTAGAATTTTCAAAGTTAAAATTATAAAAAGATTTTTATACAACAGGTAGAATCAGGAAACCGATAAAATATATTATACTCTTACCTCCTAATCAGGAGACGACACAACAATTGGTTATTGTACTTTTACAGAAGTCATGAAGAAAATCGACATTTTTAGAAATAGAAGCCATTATATCGACTTTTGTATCGAACGGGAAGGGGAAAATGTCAACAAAAAGAAGTCTTTGATAGACAGTTAACCAACAATGCAATGACAATGTCACTAGCATTAAACTAAACAGAGAATAAAGATGGCACCTCTCGTTCCAAAGTAACAGAAATAGAGATGAAAATAAAATTCATTCTTTATAAACTTGAGTAAAAGATAAAAATGATGATTATTAAGAAAATAGGAAAGGTAGATACTGAAATATATATATATATATATATATATATATATATATATATATATAAAGAAGATAGATTTGGACGCCAACTGGTTTTTATACCAAATACCAGTAAAAATGAAAAGAGAATAATGAATCAATTAAGTAACGACATAATTCTGATACAATCTATATCTGAGAAAATATATAGAAAAATAAGAGATACAATGGAGGATATAGAAGAATATGAATTATGACAGAAGATATGGAAATTGGAGAATATAATTAACGAAATATATTAACATAAGAAAGAAAGCAGGCAATGTAGCAGTTATAACGCTACAACTTTATTTACAAAAAAAGATTCGTACTTTGGATATACTTTTAATAGACATTAATGAAGAATTTGCCAAACATTAAAAGAGATAAATTGTGGAAAACTTTACGTGAATTAGGATTCTTTTATGAGAATAACAATAAAAAATCTGCGCTCATAGAGGAAGAAGAAATTATTTGTTGGAGGAAGCAATATTTAACGGAAATTCGAAAATTGAGGAGAGAAGGCAAAAATATTTGTTATTTAGATATGAATAAATGAAGAGCATTTTGAAAAAAAAAAGTGTGACAAGATAAACTGGTTACAAATGTTTGTCAGGCATTGATAGGTTTGTTTACGGGCTTAAAATTTCGAAATGGTAAAGGACGCCGTTTAATTATCACTCATATTTTAGGAGATAAAAAATTTGTTGAAGGAGGCTTGGTAAATTTTATTTCAAATTTTACAAACGACTTTTACAAAATTAAAGTTATATAACACAAACAAATCAATTTATTGACTACAGGCCCAAACATTGCAAATTCTGCAGAGAACACCACAGATATGTTTTTGGAACTATTTCCTGAGGATCTAATTCAACTAATTGTATTTTAAACCAATCTATATTACGTTCAAAAACACGGAGAAGGAAATGGATTTACACCTATCACGGAAGACGAAGTCAAAACATTTCTTAAAATTACGTTCCAGTTATATACCGGTAAAGTGAAAATTCTACGGAAAAAACTTGGGACAACGAATCGTACAGGATCTAACAAGGGTCTTAGTAAATAAACATCACCGAGTGTTCTTTGATAACTATTTCAACTGTGTTGATCTTCAGAGGTCTTTATTGTTTAGCGGAATTTACGCAAGTGGAACCGTCCAAAAAAAAAAAAGAAAGGATTTACCAGAGTTCAAAACTGACAAACAAATGAATCGAGGAGATTCAGATTAGCATATTTCAACAGATGGACTATCTGCGTTGAAGTGGATGGATCTCAGGAGTGTGATTCTATTGGCAAATTACCTAAATCCAGTAACAAATGAAGTTGTAAAGATAAGACAAAAAGACGCTACTCTGAGAGAGGTTTCATGTCTCACAAATGGTAGTGCTCTACAACTCACATATATGGGATATATTGACAAATTTAACCCGGTGAAAAGTCTTTATGAGGTGAATCGTAAATCATACAAGTGGTTGCATAGAATATTTGTTTTAGTTTGTGGATGCTTGCATCCTAAACGCATTCATTCTATTTCAACTTAGAAGCCAATCCAAAAGTATGTATTTAAAATAATTTTGGCTCTCTGTGATTAGAGTCCTTATTGGAGCTCCAGTACAATTAAAAACGGGAGGACTATCAGCAGAAATAGCAGTGAGTAAATTCAAAAGGCATATTCCCTTGGAACTGCGCCATTCAAAGTCTTCTCATATGCTTCAAAAAACTACTTTTTTGAGATGTGCCAACTGCAGCACGTCAGCAAATGTTAGTAGAACACAGTGGAAATGTTGATCTTGCAATATCGGACTTTATCTCAAACACGACAAAAATTGTTTTGCAATGTACCATGCAAAACAATAGGAAGAAAGAAGTGCTAAAGGTCCCGTCATTTCGGAAGGCATCTAATTTGCATATTATCGCACTGGGCAGAGATACAAAATTTGAAATTTCTACCTAAGCCACAACTTAGCAGTAAATCATTTCAATACTCAGTAGCGCAGTAGTGCAGTTGAGAACAAGTTGTGTGTGTTAAATATTAGATAATTTTCTTTTCAAACAATCTTGCTGAAAATGGACGGAAAAAAACGTAGCGTTATTAAAGAACAGGGTCGTCAAATAATATTTAATATGTATAATTATTTTGAAAATATGAAAAGTGAAATGGATACTCTGCTAATGGTAAAAAATAAGACTGCTGAAGCAACAGGTAAGAAGTTTCAATGCATTTAGTATTAATTTTTGATATTCAAATGCAATGTTTCAACACTTTTTATTTTTAGTTCTCAATGTTACTTATTTGTCAATATTTTATACTATGCTCTTGTACCTCATTTTGCCTACCTTCGCTTCTCTTTTGTATTGGGTGTGTCGAGAATACCATTTTCGACATATTTCTTTTTTCATTCCTTCGATGTTTCCTAAATATCGTATTCTCTGTACTTTCGTTACAGTCGTTATTTTTAGCTATTATTACCTTTACTTCGTTATTTTGTTTACTACTTCTTGGTCTAATTTTGTAAAATAATAACCACATTTACTGTAAAATAATTTTACCAAATTATCATTATTCCCCTAGCTAGTTCATTTAGTAATAGATCGTCATCATTTTTCATATATGGAGAAAGAGTTCATAGGCTCTTATTTTCGTAGAAAACTCTTATTTATTTATTTTTTAATTTTCTACTATCGCTTTGAGTTACTTCTCAATGTACTTTTTTGTTTCTTTATGTTGTCTGTTTAAAATTCGAAGAATTATTCCTGCCACATATCAATCATTTTGAATTATTATTTACGTCTTCATCATCATTATCAATAGAGTTACAACTCTTCGTGAGTATTTGCCGCGTTTACTATTGCCTTCCATGTTTGTCGGTCCTCTGCCCCTATTGTGTTGTTCTTCTTTGAAACATTCACATTAGTTATATGAATTTTTAAAGAGTATATGAAGTTAATTTTATATCTTTAAAGTTTTCATTTACAAATTTAGATGTGCATATATTTTAGAAGGACAGTAATATTGACGGTAGTCTTTATTATATCGTTAATATATATTTAAAGATCGTCTTTCGTCCTACCCAGTCTTAAATCAGGTAGGTCCATGAAATTAGGCCTTTCCCAAAAACAGGAATATTTATGTTTACATGACTTTATTATATCACTAAAAGCCTTTCAAGAAAATAATTAAATCAGGTAGAAGTTCTAGGTACATGTAATTGGGACCATTCATTAGCATATAATTATCCTCACTCTTTATTATTTTGGTATTGTATTGGTATTTGATATTTTGGAAAATACGCTGGACAATTAATTGCTATTTTAAAAATCCATTTTGTTAAACGTATCAATATTCAGAACTTAATAATTATTTTGTATAATAAAAATAATTTGTTTGTTTAGGTAAAACGTATTACGAAGGTATTATTGTTTTTGTCCTATCAAATATCTTACTGATAATTTTTCAAATGTTGCCTATATGTTCAAAATTATTGAAAACTAAAAAATCGCCTTTATTTAGTATAACATCTTTTAGCTGTATCTACTAAATAGTGCGCGCCACTGTCATTTAGTTAAAATTTCAATAACCAATCACCAACTTCAAAGGCGGTTCTTATACAATTTTGACATGCCTCGTAATATGCAAATTAGATGCCTTCCGAAATGACGGGACCTTTACCTGATTTTTATTTCTCATTTCATTTTTTGTTACGCGTTCTTGCTGGTATCTTGAGAATATCACATCCTGCAGGATATACTTCAGGATCAACATTGTTTATTTTGACTGAATTTATTTTAAGAATATACTAAAATAAATAAATTTAACAACAATCCTGTTTTTATTTTAATTTAATAAAAATCGAGGCTTCAAAGGGTTAATAATCAAACAAATCAAAAAAGAGTTCTTGCAGCTATGAAAACAGTATTCACCAAAATTTAAGAAGTATAGTGTAGATAAAATAGCAAAAGAACATAGATTTAAAGTGTTGCGATTATCATCTTATCACTGTGAATTTAACCCCATAGAACTAATCTGGGCTCAAATGAAGAGATATGTCTCGTGAAATAATATAACATTTAAACTTCAAGATGTTCGTTAACTATTATGTGACACCATATAAAAAAATTATCTGACAATTGGCTAAGTATAAGATGTGTCATAGCAGAGAAACGAACATTCTGGAAACTCAATATGTTAATAGAGGAAACAATAAAACCAATTATTATTTCTGTGGGAAATGAAGAAACTGGTGATAAGGGCGTAGGAAATTTCGACACTAAGCAGGTAGCGACTAAAATTTAATGGCAATTTTCGACACCAGCCCCAATTCCCGTTTTTTATCTTACAGGTATATTCGACACCAAATAAATATAGCTGCGACATAAATAAAATACCATAATTAATTAATTTATTTATTTTAATAAAAGTAATGTGCATTTTATTTCTTTATAACTGTAATAATATCTAAATATAATACAACTAGTACCTAATTTTTGTACATTTTACCGTTAATATACTTGTATACAATGATTTATTTGCTATTATAGGAATGATAAGATACAGCTTTTATAAAATCTAACCTACGTATTTGTTGGGATCGTAGTTTATCCATCATTTTCTCCAAAAATCCCAATTTAGCCTTAACAGTAGTATCTTTGATTTTTGCTGGTATATGTAAACTATTTATTTTGACATAAGTGTCTACTTGAAATTCTTTTAACTTTTCAATACAAATAAAAATAGAAGGATGTGTTGAATAAAAAAAAGAATTAAATCTCGAATGAAAGGATTCACAGGCATTTGTGGTCCTCGCAATAGACGGATTCTGATTAGACCATATGTGTGGTGGAAATAGAGCGCTATCGAAAATGTAACTTTCCAGTAAATAATCTTCATATATATCAAGTGTTGCGTTTATAGGTTTATATGACATTAAATCATAAAGAAAGCATTCTTCAACTTCTGCTGGATTTAAATAAGTTAAACCAAACGTATGCCTTAACCATTTTCCAATTTCTGAATTTGTATCCTTATATTCTTGTACCAAACCCAAAGATTGAATTTTTTTAAACCAGTTTTGGTGTAAGTGAAAACGGCATCCACTAATTTTTGCGTTGGGTCACATATACAATAAAGCACAGTGAATTGCTTTTTCAAAGTCCACAAATATTTCAGTTGGCTCTAATGATAATTGAAATGTTTCAAAAATCTTAGACCTTAATAAAGAAAATAAATTTTTGTATGTCATTGACAATTTGTCCTTTAACAAACAGTATGCTAAAGGAACATAATGTCCATTTTCCAAGCCATGTATAGTAAATAATTGTAGAAAATATTTGGTACTGTATGAAAATGTACCATCCATATACAAAGTTTTTAATTTACACAACAAACGAATATTTGTCTCGCATGAAAATACAATTACATTTAATTCAGGATGATTTAAAAACAAAAAACTTTCATTGCGACAGGTTTTAGGAGAATAATTACTAACCGCGTTATGGACTTCTGATATGCTTCTTGGTAACGGACCTGATAACAGTTTACGACGACAGTTGTAAATGTTCTTTCTTATGCTAGCTATGTCAGGAACCGTCAGCAAATTGGCATCACACTCAGCAACAGCAGTTCTTGTAATTTTGGCAGGCTTTTCCGATATGTCCTCTTGGGCTTTTCTTTTACATGCATTGGTTACCATCTTTACTTCAAGCTTTTTTGGATCGGCTTCATGATTATGTACCAAATCACTTCTTGTGATGGTGAGGTCCTCACAGCCTATTGTAAACACTTTTGCAGAACACTTAGTGTTTCTTTGGATGCAGCGCCAAAATATCTCGCCGCTTTTTAACACTTTCTGTTTCGAGAACGAATGATGCTCCACCACTAATAAATTTCGACCACGGGAACTTTTTATCAAACTCATTTTTTAAATATCCGTATACGTGCACAAGTCAACGTCAAACAAGAAATAAATTACAACTGAAATAATTTAGTCACAAGTACACAAGTGCCACGCCCCCCGCCGTGACAATAAATATTGGGAAAACCCGCTTGTCCTGCTTGGGTGCAAATGTCCATCGCCGCTAATTACCTACCTACCTGGTTTACGCCGCGGTGTCGAAATTTCCTATAATAAAATTTGACCCTTCGATTACCCCAGGTACAAAGACAATTTGGTGTCGAAAGTTCGCCCGCCGGGTGATAATGATGATGCCTCCTTATTGGAAGAAGACAACGTATTAGTCAGGATTAAGCAACAGTTATTGTTTAATCCTTTAGGTTTTGCTTATTTGCATGTTATGATGTATTGTATTTGAGTATTGTATTGATTATTTATAAAATATTACAGCTGATCCTTAAAGGCAAAATAGAGGGCCGTAGAGGTGTAGGAAGGAAACGGGTTTCTTGGTTGAGGAACATTTGTGAATGAACTCAGAGATCAAATGCGGGACAATTATTCCATATTGCAGAAGATCGACAAGCCTTTGTAATGGTGATCGCCAACGTCGGATAATTCTAATACGGCATGCGAAGAAGAAGAATATTTCTGCTTTTAATATTTACCGTAAGCATTGTGCTTAGAAATCCGGACTCTAGTTTTTCTCCTGGCAAATCTCGGAAAACAAAGCATTTGCGGCAAACTTTTATATAGCAAACTGTCCTAAAAACCGACACCTTGATGCTCTGTAACTCAAACACAATTTATTTCTGGGTCGTGCGGCTTTTGATCAGCATGACCAAAGTTCTGTCTGACATCTCCACAAAGTGTAGGCCAATTAAACTGAGACCACTTTTGTATAAGAAAAATGCCGGAGTTCTTTATGATGGTACGCAAATAGTAAAACATAACAAAATATTTTAAATCATATTAAAGCCCGAAAGGTAAGCGTATTAAAAATGATAATACAATTGAATCAATTCAGTAAAGATATTGTAATTTCAATAACATATTTCCATCTTGCCTGCAGTTTTTTAACTGACAACTCTAGTAATGTAATTCAAAAAGAAAATACAATCGAACAATCCGAATTGGAATGCAAATTTCCTCAATTTTCATCGAATTCAAGGCAAATAATTGAACAAAGAAAAACTTTTCCGATAGACAATTGGCAAATATTGGTTATCGTGCAGAAAGTATATTTTAGCACACCGTGAACATTTGTAGTTCTTTTTTTGTAAATTGCATGTGAAACAGAACGTGAACTTTTAATAATTGAATATCGATCGGATCTGGCTGTCTGTGCTGTCGTTTGAGTTGCTTTGCTTACTATATGATTTACTTTGTGCAACCAATTACAACTTTACCGTAGTTAGAGGGGATTTTTTGCGAGTTTACCTATTAATTTTACTTTATTTGTTGAAAACTTGAAGCCCTTTTCAAAGTACGAATTTTCTAATTCGACGAGTACGGGCGTTCCCATTTTCCGGCTTTTTTTATTCTTTTAATATACCTATACAAGTGCTTTGAAGTTTTGTATGTGTGCTAATAAAAAAGTTTCAACAGTCTACTGCTTTCAGCGTAAATCATAAAAAGGTCGCCAAATTTTTTCAATAGGAGCTGTAGTTCAAAATTAAAATATTTTATAAACCATAGGTACGCTCCGAAAAATATTTCCCTTTTATTTCATACTTTTAGATAATTCAATTGGAATAGCACAAATCTAGTATTCGATTCGAATCAACAATAAAAATTTATATTTAGACTTTTTACTTACTGACTAGTATTGAATAAATATATATCAATCGGTTTTAAAATGTTTTGCGACGTTGTCCGATGCCTAATTTCCATGACACTCTATCATCGCATTGGCCCTCTCTAAGATCTCTTGCGCTCATCGCCTTCTGACTAACATTGTCCTGTTTCAAAAACAAATGGAATACCAAAAACAGCTAAGCACAAGACTAAAATCAATAGAGACACTGAAACAAATGAATATAAACCGACTAGCCAATAAAATAAAAGTAACTATAACAACATCGGTTAAGAAAATAAACACGAAAACAGCCAAAATATCTAAACTCCAACCTAATACAATTAAACTACTCCAAGAAAGACATAACAAAACAGATCGAACTTCGGACAGCTTCAAAAGTTTAAACAAAAACGTAAAGAAAGAAATTAGGAACGATCATAGAAACTATACTAACAATCTAATAAAAGATATAATACAAGATAACTGCAATATGAAAGTATTGAAAGCAAAAAACTCGAGCGACATATCAAAAATCATAGAAATAAAAAATGAGAAAAACGTCACCGTCCGATACAGAAAGGAAATAAGCGAGACCATTGAAAAATTCTACACTAAATTATACTCGGTAAATACACAACCACAACAACGACGTACTGAACGAACAATAATTAACACCGGCTCAGAAGAAATACCGGACATAACCGACTATGAAATAAGAATGGCCCTAAATCAACTAAAAACGAATAAATGTCCGGGAGAGGATAAAATTGCAGTTGAAATGTTGAAAATTGGTGGCAGAAAAATGGAACAGGTATTAAATATTTTATTTAATAAAGTAATTGATGAAGGAAAGATTTCTCAAGAATGGTACAACTCCGAAGTCATTCTACTATTGAAGAAAGGAGACAAAGCAAACATCGAGAATTACCGACCAATATCCTTGCTATGTATAAATTATACATCTGTATAAATTATTAACTAAAATCATAACCAACCGCCTCTAACACATAAGCTCGATTTCTATCAACCTATCAAGCAGGCTGATAGAAAAATGCACCGAGTATAGTGTTCCAATTCATATGGCGTTCGTCGATTTCCATAAAGCATTCGATTCCATCAAATTATGGGCAGTGCTTGAATCTCTATAAAATGCACGTATAGATTCAAGATACACTAACATAATTAAAAACATATATGAAAATGCCACCATGCAGATAAAGCTGGACGAAATCACAAAAACTAATCTCATAAGAATACAACGGGGAGTAAGACAAGGAGACACCATCTCTCCCAAACTATTTACCCTTGCTCTAGGAGACATTTTTATGAAACTAGAATGGAACAACAAGGGTATCAACGTCGACGGATCATACTTAAACCACTTTAGATTCGCAGGTGACATAGCTTTAATAGCCGATAATATCCAGGAACTAAATGATATGTTACAATTGAATGCAGTTTCAGGAGCGGTAGGCTTAAAAATGAACTACAAAAAAAAAAAACAAAAATACTGAGCCGAGACCAGACAAATATAACAATACAAAATCATACCATAGAAAATGTTGAACATTATGTATATCTAGGTCATGTCATCAAACCGGTAAAACCAAATCAAGATGCTGAAATTAAAAGAAGAACACAACTGGCATGGGGCGCTTTCGGCAAACTAGCGTATATCTTGAAAAACAACTCCATTCCTGTAAACTTAAAGAAAAAGGTGTATAACACATGCATACTACCAGTTTGTATGTACGGCTAGGAGACAGTAGCCCTTACCAAAAATCTGCTAAAAAAATCGGTTGCCTGTAAAGTCGGTTTTACGGGCGAAGATTTTACGTGACAACGTCTTTTTCTCGGTAGAATATTTATTGATATGAATATTATTAAATTGCACAATAGGAACAAGGAATTGCCGCTATAAACTCAGTTTCTCAACTTTTGTGTCAATCTAACAATTAATCAATCAATCATAGTTTACGATAATGAAATATTAGTGTACAATTATTTACCTTTATTGTTGTAGTTATTGTAAATGACGAATCTACTCACGAATTGAAGACAAATCTCACGATCTCACGATTAAGGTCTTACATCTTACGATTTTTAAATTTTTTTTTAAATTTCAAGTGTTTCTAATAAAATGCATGGGAGGAAATCAGCTTGTTTTAGATTGTCACCTTGAAATATCCATAAATTGACTGTATTTTTGTATCAAAGTGGGCTATTCCAATTAACTCAATTAATATACACAAAATAATATAAACAAAGCTTAAAAGGTTCTTTATGCTTTGAAAGTGGTTTATAAACAACTGAATTGTAATGTATATTTTACCGCCTTTAATAAATATGAAGTATAGACTAAATTTTGTGTAAAGAACAAACATTCAACAGACCTAATAGTAAAAACATATTGATTTAAGTGTGAATTTGAGATAATGTGCTGACAAAATGTTAAATCCTAAGAAAACAAAATTATGTTTTTATGTATATTCATTATACTTAATACTCTTGGGTAAAATACCTCATATCATATATGTATTTAGACACAGTTAATAATTTTCATTGAAGTTTAAACTATAAAGAATGTTTACAATCATTGCTCAATAATCAATGGATAAATCCATAGCAATATTATAAAAGAATATAGGTCCCTAGGTAATTTCCTAAAATTATATCTGATACTGGTGGTTCCCCCTAAAATAGGACACTGTAAGCACTCCACATTTTCACTACAGACACAGCTGACGATACTTTCAACGATTTTCAACTTTAGCGATTCAACGCGCCTAATTCTCTAGTGCCGCGCGCAGCGGACCGATCATGTTTGAGTGGGAGAGAGACGCAAGGCATTCGCCGGTCCGGCGGGCCTCTCTCTCGTTCGGTGACTCACTGTAACAGACGTGAGCGGGCGTTACACTTTTTCTTAAATGACTCCGAGCCACAATCTAATTTAAGACGTTGTCACGTCAAAAATTAGAAACAACGCAAAGAGCAATGAAACGAATCATGCTTAAAATATCACTAAGAGACAAGATTAGGAACACCGAGATAAGACGTAGAACGAAGATTAGGGATATTGTGGAAGAAATTACAAAAATGAAATGGCGCTGGGCAGGTCACGTAGCCCGATATAATGACAACAGGTGGACACGGAGAATTCTAGAATGGAGACCAAAGACGACAACAAGAAGCATAGTAAGGCCTCAAAAAAGATGAGACACCTACATTCAGAAGTGGATGGAAAATGGTTGACAAAGAGAGACTAGTATTGAGACCCATCCCAGAAAGGCATAAACAGGTAAGACGTAATTAAGTAACAAACCAAATTCATAAAACCAAACGATATGCATTTACTTACGAGTTAAAATTGCTTTTACTCTTTAAACTTTACTTGGACTCTCAGTACTTTAAACAAAATTTTAAGTTCTTGGTAAAAAAATTAAGTTCCTCTATCCTCTAAATTCGTCCAGATATCTTTGCGGGATAGTTTATAGTCCAGTCGTCAGAGATCTGACCTCTAAACATCATACGAACAAGCTGAATTTTGCTGAGAATGTCAATTGTTGGGACCCTAAAAAAGATAAAAAAAAAGTTTACCACTTCTACCCTCCGGCTTTCCCCTAAAACGCCTCATCTTAGGAAGGGGGGACGATTTACTAAGAATCTGTACACTGTAAAAAAATATTTCAAATAAAAAATGTAGCTGTGATAATTTTAAATAAAAATGATCTTTTTCAAACGTCAAAAGCTTAAAAGCTTTATAAACCGCAGTGGACTTGGCAGGCCACAATGATTCGGTTACGGTCTTTGCAGTACACAAAATATCTGGAGGAATACGCGATGCCGTGTGATCTTCGGAATCAAGCATAATTCTCGTACTTTTGTGAACGGCAATAAGTACAAACGTTCACAAAACTTAACGAGTAGTGCCAAAAATTATTTGTGAAGCTTGAAAAAAATGGAACGTTCTATTCGGAGTAAAAATTACGTTTTGTGCCTCGGCTTAACGTACAGTCTCGCTACAAAAGTATCATTTTTACTTCTAATAAAACAATATACTATTATTAGAAATTTTTGCATAGAATGAAGCATTCTCTCGCAAACACGACTTACGGGCGCGAAATCAATTTTAAATGAAATTTGTATCAACTAGATGATAAAAATTCGACATCTTCTGATCAGAGTGTCCTATCGTCAAAATTTGTTAAAGTTGAAGAGTGCTGCTTTCGTATGCAGTTTCCGTATTTTGCTGAGAATAAACTCAATTTTTAAAAAGGTGTTAAATAAATAACAGTTTTGAGCGTTTTTTGCCATTAATTATTTTTATATGATAGGTCTTAAAAATTCCAGTGTACAAACTCTTTATAAATGAATAAATTGTTTAAGCAATATTTTTTTCAATTTTTTTTTGTTTAAAATTAACGTTAAAAAAATTTAAAAAGTTGCGTCACTATAGAATTTTATCCACTTTCCGAATTTATTTTTACTTTTTACATAAAGTGTAACACAAAGCATTTATTTTATTTAAACTTTTTTAAGGAAAGCTCGAACCTCTTCTAATAGTTATCTCTCTCGTTCAACACAGGCTGTCCTTGTTGTCGATATCTAGCTACCAGGTATATACCCTACACTCTCTCGCCCTCTCGGTAGAATCATAAAAAACTCATCGAAGAAGTTTATGTGCCCCATGAAAAAGTCGACGACAATTGAAGCGTTCGGACGAATAACGGTCTATGTTACAAATTATCAAAAATCGAGTTTAGGTTTGAATAACGGTCTATGAAATGTGTAGATTCCACTAAACATTATAGTTTGTTAACATACCAACAGATGAGATGAGTATACTAATATGGAGAGAGTAAAAATAAATTTTTAAGTTGGAACAACCGTCTATGTGACATCAACATCAAGCGTGCTTCGACTGTACCGAACCACAGTACAACAAATCATTCTATTTTGTGGTACTGTGCGAATAGTTATCGTTTATTTACATTGCAGTATTGTTTAGATTGTAGTCTGTGTAGTTTTATTACATTTTGAACGAAAACGAGATAGAACAAAGCAGGAATGTTCGGTTTTCACCTACTGATATTCGTATATTAAATAAATCAAAAAGAAATAACAGGCAGATAAATATAGAAACTTGGAAGGTTGTCTCTAGAAAAAATCGCAGAGATTCGGGTCTGGCATACACGATAAGGAAGAAAAAAATATTAGTTCCTGCTAAGACCGCTCCTACCGATGTAAGTAGAAATAAGAAAAAAATAATACAAGCGAAAGTTTTATTTTAATAAAATTAAAATAATATTAAAAATAAAACTTAATTGTTTTTTTTTCGTTTGACAACGAAATGATTATTAAAAATAATTCTATTTTCCATTCGTCTCTATATAGATTTATTCATTTTATGTTACTTGTTTAAGGTAAACATATGCAGTAAATCGTATAAGCAAATGTATTCAGATTTCACCCTTATTATGAAAAAGGATCTCTTGAGGTTCTTCTATTCACATTTGTACGATGAGCAGTCAGCGTTTTTAACAAAATGTATTAGAATGGAGGAACCAAAAAGAAGAATAGCTGGAAAAACAGATGGCACTTCGTTAAAGTTATGTTCTTTCGCATACTTCATTGATAACAAGAAAGTATGCAAAACTATGTTACTCGCCGTTTGCAAAATCACCTATAGACGAATTCAAACGATACAAGACAAACTTAAACACGGTGTTCATATTCCTATAGATCAGAGAGGTAAGCATCATAATAGACTAAAGGCGATTCTACACGAGAGTAGGAACTTGGTGATAGAAGATATCAATAAATTTCCAAGGTAAGAGTTGCACTATTTTTGAGGTAAAACACAGAAAGAATACTTGAGTCCTGATCTAAATTTGTCAAAAATGTATCGATATTTCCAAACTGAAAATCCTAATCTTGATGTCAGTAAAACGTTTTATGATACAGTTTTCAAGCAAATGAATTTACGTTTTGGCGCTCCTAGATCAGATACATGTAACATATGCGATGAATTCTACATACAACTAAGTTCTGCAAAATCAGAGGATGATAGGAAGAAAATACAACTGGAAAGGACTTACATCAAACTAAAGCCTCTTTGGGATATCAAGAACTTAAAGCAGACATAGTTAAATATAAAGCAAATAACTCATCTACTGTCGTCCTTTGTGTTGATATGCAGCAGGTTCTATTTTGCCCGTCATTATTCCACTCAGATATCTTCTACCAAAGGCAACTTAGCTGCTACAACTTTGCTAGACATAATATGGGAACTAGCAAAGCGGTAATGAACTTGTGGTACGAATGGATCGCAGGAAGAGGCTCTACAGAAATAGCATCTTGCATAATCAAGTATGTTACAATGAACTATAAGAAGTTAATAGATCGAGAAGAGCGCAAGTTAATCGTTTAGTCCGATCGTTGCGTAGGGCAAAATAACAACTGAAGGATATTAAACGCCTACTGTTATCTTGCAAAATGTGGATACTTTACTGAGATTAACCAAAAGTTTCTCTCCTCGTGTCACAGTTTTTTGCCTTGTGATAGAGACTTTGCATTAATCGAGAAAGCAAAGAAAAGTGCAAAGGTGCATGTACCCTCGGAATGGAAATACGTTATTGCTGACGCTAAAGTGATAGAGCCTTTTCATGTCATAGAAATGAGCCAAAATGACTTTAAAGACCTAACCTCTATTGAAAAACACCTGCCAAAAAAATAGAAGTTCTTCAAAATTACAAGTGACAAAGTACCTCTGGATGAAATATGACCTTGATGATCCCTGCTAATTTTTGTAATATTGAATAAAAAATTTTCCGAACTACATTTTTTTTATTAATCAAAATTTTTTCTGTGTTTCCATTTTATAATATTGTGTTTAAATGCTTGTTTGATGTAGACAGTAAATGGTAACAAAATTTAAGGTAAATGCCTTAAACTTCTATTTTCATGTATTTGGTAAGGTGATGCAGGACATTTTAACACCACTGTATTAACTATTAATCCAAAACAATCTATATGTAATCAGTCTAGGTACTTCAGTCTTAATTCCACAATTTTCAATCAAACCTCACATAAGGTGCAATACTTAACGTTCAGGAGACACTGATTTTAAATATGTATCTACTTTTGAATTTTTAAACACGTGTATAGTAAAAGCCTCATAGGCACAAGGCTGGATCGTATTTACACACATCGACACTCGCCGGTATGGATGCATAATAAGCACGGGATCGTTCGTCCAACCTTGTCGACTTTATCAATCAACGATTCGGTATAATTTGGGCACGTTTCAGTAATAATTACAAATATTACGTTTTCTTGTTAAATAAAAACAAAAATTAAGTATAAAAATTGAAATTAAAAACATTATTTTCGGGCCCCAAAAATTACGGGCCCAAAGCACCTGCCTAGGTTGCCTAGGCCTTAGTCCGCCTCTGACAGTTCGACATTTTAACAGCTAACTTAAAATTAATTTAGTCTGTGAACAATTATTGCATTACTACTGGTTTTTACAGCTACTAGTGAGAAAATAAAAATCCGTATTTAAAGTACCTACTGGTTACTAAATACGAACTTTTTAAAATAGTCGTAGAATACCTGCCGTAGAACATAAATATACTTAAACACTTCAATCTGTTCTATCTACTAAATCTTAAATCGTACCCGGTCAGTTGAAATAACGAGCTAGCAACGATTTAAAAAAAGGAAAATAAATTTTCGACGCGTCTGTCCAGTTTGACACAATGCTGATAACGTTGCCGGGGGCATTTCCTCGACTACACTGTAACTAATATCTAATCTCGTGTATCATATGCCGTAAAATGAAAAAGTAATGTATGTTAAATAATAACGATAATGTAAAAGATAAAATAGCTTCAAGCGACAGGAATAATTTGAAATTTACAACGAGTTGAGACAGTGGTGTATCTCGTAAGATATTTTAAGTTTCATATAAAAGAGGGTGGGCCACAATGAAAGAAACAAATGATTTTAATTTTTGTTAATTAGCCAAATCTAACAAATTAAAAATTGAGCATTGCTAAGGAATTTTCAACATATTACTAATGTCACTTTCTCTCCCAGCAAGACCTACTTACATATTTCAGGTTATTGGTAGGAAAATGGAAAATCAAGATAAATGCAGTATAGTTAGCAGATGTAACATTTATAATAAGAAGCCACACTTGTACTCCGGTGAGCATAGATAATAGGTACTATCATATCCATTCAAAAAGATACGAAATACTTACGACTTTATCTTGACTAAAAATGAACATGGAAAGGCATATTAAAGCTAGAAGACGTCAACTGGAGTTAAAAATCGAAAGTATAAGTATTAGAGCAAAGCTACAAAAAATCTTAGCTAGTCCTAGTGTGGTAGCACCACACATGTCTCCCAGGAAATCAGGATCAAAGAATTTTAAATAATTCCTTTGCTATAAAATAATTTGTTTATGTAAATACTTCTTAATTCAATTATGATACACATTTCACGGTCCTAACTTACGTTAATAAAAACTTCAGCACAGCAAACCTGCATCACACCTGCATCAGAATATACGCCTCCATATATAGTAGAAGCCACAGTTAGAATGTAGCGTTGGTCTTAAGCGCGCAGCGATGCCGCTCATGTCGACACAGTGGTAGGTGTGTGGTAGTTTGGCGATAGACCGAGAAATCAGGACCGTACGCGCTTCGTTTCAAAAATTTTTACTCATTAATTTTAATGAGTTAAATAAGAGAATAAACAAAAAAAAACAAATTAATTCCATAGAAAATGCCCGTATACATAAAATATTTAATACCTCGTAAATACTATACATATATTATACAAAAAACTGCAAGTAGTTTACAATATACGACACGATAAATATATATATATACACAAAATACACCAGAAGATCATAACTGAAATGTACTGTACATCATCATCATCATCATTATCATCATCATCATCATCATCATCATCATCATCATCATCATCATCATCATCATCATCATCATCATCATCATCATCATTATCATCATCATCATCCAGCATTCATTTATCATGTCCCCTGCTGGACATAGACCTCCCTTAAACCCTTCCATTATTTGCGATTTTTTGCTCTTTGTTGCCAATTTTTCGTCTTCTTCTTCTTTGTCAACCATTTTCCATCCACCCTGAATGTAGGTCTCTCCCAATTGCTTCCATCTTTCTCTATCTTGCGCCAATCTAATCCACTGTTTGCCTGCCACTGTTCTTATGTCATCTACCCATCTTTTTTGAGGTCTTTCCATGCTTCTTGTTGTCGTCCTTGGTCTCCATTCTAGAATTCTTCGTGTCTACCTGTTATCATTATATCCGGCTACGTGACCTGCCCAGCGCCATTTCATTTTTGCAATTTCTTCCACAATATCCCTAATCTTCGTTCTACGTCTTATCTCGGTGTTTCTAATCTTGTCTCTTAGTGATATTCCAAGCATGATTCGTTCTATTGCTCTTTGCGTTGTTTCTAATTTTTTTTAGCAGATTTTTTGGTAAGGGCCACTGTCTCCAAGCCGTAAGTACAAACTGGTAGTATGCATGTGTTATACACCTTTTTCTTTAAGTTTACAGGAATGAAGGTGTTTTTCAAGATATATGCTAATTTGCCGAAAGCGCCCCATGCCAGTTGTGTTCTTCTTTTAATTTCAGCATCTTGATTTGGTTTTCCTAGTTTGATAACATGACCTAGATATACATAATGTTCAACATTTCCTATGGTATGATTTTGTATTGTTATATTTGTCTGGTCTCTGCTCAGTATTTTTGTTTTGCTGTAGTTCATTTTTAAGCCTACCGCTCCTGAAACTGCATTTAATTGTTGTAATATATCATTTAGTTCTTGGATATTATCGGCTATTAAAACTATGTCATCTGCGAATCGCAAGTGGTTTAAGTATGATCCGTCGACGTTGATACCCTCATTGTTTCATTCTAGTTTGTTAAAAATGTCTTCTAGAGCAAGGGTAAATAGTTTGGGAGAGATGGTGTCTCCTTGTCCAATTTTTGGTGATACGCCTGATGTCGTCAGCCCAACGTGTAGGTGATCTTACTCTACTACATTTGTCTGCTCTTGGCCTCCAATGTGTAATTTTACTCGTCCATCGTGAGTCATGCATTCTCGCCTCATGACCTGCCCTATTCTTAAGTTCCGCTATGTGTTCCACAACATCAGCAATACTCGTGTTTCTAAATACGTACGGTACTAAAAAAAAACAAATAAGCATTAAATCTGAAATATTTCTTGTTAATTAATACTAATCGCAATTCATATCGAAATCGTCCGCATCCTCTGAATCATCTCCTATATTAATTATCACCGGTTCAACATCTTCCCGCAAATTGTCCACCGCAAACATTTTTTCTTCTACTTTCTTGACGTGGTCCTCATAATTATGCCACTGCTCTTTAGATACGCGTTGCAAGCTTCTTTTATCCAGCGTTCTACCGTTTTTTCTTTAAAATCGAAGTTGTTTGAAGCCACATACCTTTTCACTTGACTCCACACTATCTCAATCGGGTTCAGCTCGCAATGGTAAGGCGGCAGTCTCAAAATCTTAACGCCAAATTTTTCGGCAAATGTTTCAATTTTGTACTTGTAGTACTCGTCACTAAAATTGCCTTTTGTTCCACAATTTTTTCGGGAAATCATATTTGAGTGAGTGGTATGAGGCATTATTCAAAACGACAACGTTTTCTTTGTCTTTTGGCAAGTTCGGAATTAACTTCTTCTTAAACCATTCTTCATATAGATTGGAATAGTGCTAATCAGCGATTCCCTTCTTGGCCATGAAAGTTAATTCGGCCCATGCCACAAAACCAGTTTCACTTCCAGCACGAAGAAACACCAATCAAGGGCTTCTTTGGGCTGGAGCTTTCAGTACAGTAGAGAGGCATCTTTATGAAGGCATCTCGTGGATTATTAATCGTTGTGTCCCTCCATTCCTTTTTCACTGAAGCACCGACGTTAGTCCAAGACTCATCGGTATAAACAAGGTTTACATTATCCTTCTTCCTCAACGCTTTTATATGTCTGAGGAACTTGTGTCTCCAGGATATGATATCTTTTCTTTTCATCATCTCGACCTCTTTTACCACATTCAAAACCATACCATACCATTTAGTAGCCTACGAAATGTGGTTTTTAAAAACGCTGGTAGGTCCTCATCATCCTTCACTCTGTTTATTATGCTGTCGACGGTTGGTGGTATGTTTTGCAAACAAAAAAAAATGATATAGGTAATTTCATCCAATATATCTGAAAACCTTCTCCTTCTCCGTTCGTTGATTTCTGGTGGTGGATTTTCTCGTGGCGGGTCAGGTACTCAGTAGATAGAAATATCGGGATTACATATCACAAACCAAACGATTCTTTTTAGAATTGTGTGGGCTTTCTTTAGTAAACCCGTGGAAGTTAGCTCTGACTAAGTCCTCACCTAGAACAGATATCAGATAAATCGGTTTATTTCTATTTCAGGCGATATATATGTTTTTTTTTTGACTAAGATAACGAACAAGTAATGAAAATTTACGTTAACAAAATCAAATTATTATGGATATTATTTTTGATTCAAGGCTTGTGGGCGAGGCACGTGCCAGGAATCATCCATACACGGTATCAATAGGTTGACTTTGTAACGAAATATTTTGCCTACCACATAAGGTATTATTATAGCGAGTCAAAAATTGGGGAAAGAAATTATTGGGGCAGAGATAAGGCAAGCAAAATAAATCGAAATTTGTGCGAACGGCACTCAGGGTTTATTTGAAGTAGCTGGGTCGTGGATAAGTTGAATGACAAGGGGTTGGATTGGGGCAATTACAAAAATGAAACAAAGGGGTACTTACATGAATCTCCTGGAACAAATGGACAAACAAAACAACAGGAACGACCTCTAGCTATTTAAAATAAGGACGCCGCTTCGAGGTGACAAATTGTAACAACATATGTGAGAAACAAATTGTTTTATGGAAAAAATTAAAAAATTGTAACGAAAATAAATTAGACTTATTGTTGTCTCACCACAAACAGTTACAAAAATAGACAATACAAAAAATACTATATTCATAGTATTCATATTCATTTACTTTTCCTTTAAAATGTAAACACAAAAGTTACCTGGATTGCGCTGGGGTTTTACACAAAAATGCTGGGGGTGGAAACTAGACTTCACTGGAATTTCTGGGGGTAGAACTGAGCTTAAACTTTCTGCCATACGAACAAATAGACTGCATCTATAGTCTGGAATAACGACCAAGGACAAACAAAAGTGAGGTTGAAGTGGCACTGGAACACAAACTTTGGAAACTTTTCTCCTTAAAAAACCGGAACAGAAAGAACTGAACACAATGGCAAAATGTGGTTATCTTTCAAAATCTCACTTAGACTACAACTACACATTGAACTTTACAATTAACTGCCACTACACACTAGATTTCCATACAAAAGGACGAAGAATGAGAAAACAATACAAATTCGACGTAGAATTTGGACTTACTTGAAGCCAACCGCTCTTGACCACGCCTGAGCAAGCTCAATAAATTCTTTTAACTGTAACTATTAACTTCACACTGCTACACATTTTCCCATAAAAAAAAGGACGAAGGACGAAGATATTACAAATTTGAAGAAAATTTTTGACTAACACTGTAAGCAACTGCAACCGACAGCCGCCTTAGCGAGATTGAGTTAATTTTTAAAAATCATTTGCTTCCCAACTTAGTATAAACAAAACATATAAACGAGAATATTTCTGTCTATTTGCAACTCGCAAAATATCTAAAAAGCGGCTTCGATCAAAAGAAATACCGAAAAATATGCGTCCGTGATATAAACAAACTTAAAATGTTTTTATATTAACTCGGCTCTTCAAAAGGGTTTTTATACCGACTCAACTCTTCAAAGAGGACTAAAAATACTCTTTGGTATTTTAACACATACGAGGGGATTTCAATATATACCAAGGAATTTACAAATGCTACAAAATACGCACCAAAGTAGTAGCTAACCCAAAATTCGTTTCCGTTCTACATAGAAATAGATCTTTCGCTTATTGATTATTCTTCCTAACAATTATGATATGTTCCACCAAGGGTAATACAAATTTCCAGGTGACATATACTTTTAACCAATTTCTCATCTGAATCAGAATAGATGGACAACTTACAGAACCTATAGAAATAGGCAGCAGAATAAGGCAAGGGGACTTATTGAGCCCCATGCTATCAAAAGCGTTAACAAAGGAAGAGGATACAGAATGGGAAACAAAGAAATAAAAATACTCTGTTACGCAGACGACGCAATATTGATAGCCCAAGATGAAGATAGTCTGCAAAGACTAGTGCATAGATTTAACTTAAGAGCAAAGAAACTTAATATGATAATCTCAGCTCAGAAAACTAAAACAATAGTAGTCAGCATAGAACCAACCAGATGTAAAATAGAAATTGATGGCATCAGTACTGAACAAGTAATGGAAATAAAATACCTGGGAATTGCACTGTCCAGCTATGTAGACATGGACAAAGAAGTGAGGGATCAAGTACAAAAAGCAAATAGACTGTCAGGATGCCTTAATAACACTATATGGCGAAACAGACCCGACACAGCCACAATGCAAAGGCTACTAGAAACGGCATGGGTGAGAGTACTGAAAAGATTTACAGGAAATACGCTGAGCGATCGAAAGGGAAGTGAAGACATTAGAAGAAAATGGTACAGTGTATCAATGAATGGACACAACATAGAAAAAAAAAAGAAACAACCACATAAACAGAATGGAGGAGAGCCGTGTCGTCAAAATAGCAAGAGATGTCACCGATCGGCAAAAGAAATAGTGACAAAAGATGGAGTGACAACCTTCCATAGAGGTATTAATCCGCTAATGAACAAGCAGAATTGCTTATACAGAGGAAAAAGAAGAAGAAGAGCTTCTCATTCGAGACTATTTTTCATATATCACCTTTTTTGCTTCTCTTTAAAATGGCGATGTAGACCAAATTGAGCCTTAGTTTTCTGTAATTTTTTTCTCCAATATAGGCACTCCGCTGAAAGTGCTGCTGCCACTTTACTCTACTACCTGTGTTGACCATATTCCAATAAAATAATATTGAAGAAAAACAGACGATATATCTAAATAAATGTAGATATATCTAAGTAAAAGAAGAAGATTATAAATTATTAGTAATACAAAAAACAGTGAACACAAGCAAAACCTTAATTAAATTGACATTTAAATGTTTTTATTTATATTTGAACACATCTAAACACCTTTTAATGCACGCCAATGTTTTATTATAATGGTAATTCCTACATTCGCATACATTATGTCCAATCCGACTTTAATTATATGAGTTAAGGTCAACTCGGGATCATACCTTAAATTGAAATAGTTTGCAATTACGGCTTCCTTTTTTATTTTTCTTTTAGTCTGCTTTTTTTTCCTTTTAAGGTGAGAAAATTGTTCACGACTCGGCTATTCGTGGAGAGGAAATAATCGCTGAAGGGTAATTATTTGAGAAAACGGAAAACAAACTTTAAACAGTTTATTTCGCTTTCAGAAAGGGTCTTTGTGGCTTTCGAAATCGATAAAAACAATTTACCAAGAATGCCGTAAGTAATGGTGTCCGGTCCATAAAAAAATGTTTGTAATAGCTATTCTAATGGTTAAGGTCAATCATAATCACTTTGTTTACTTTTAAGAGTTACATAAATTCCTGGACAAACCACATACCCCTTTTAGTTTTATTATAAGTTGTATTTTTTTCACTTTTAATTCCTGAAGTACTCTAACTATCTAATTTAGCTTAAGGTCTCATCTGTCATTATTTAAAACACAATTAATATTTAATTGCTTGATTTAATCATCTTGATTCTTCATTGCTAACTTGTAGTGATAGGAGAAATCGATAATGGGGGCGGTACTAACAGTGTCATCTCACCTGTTGTACCGTACTGTTTTTTAATTACCGAATAGCGAATAGGAATTAGGAGGCGGAATTTTTTAGTCACTAATTGACTTTTAAGTACATACACCTTTTTCATTTTAGGATTTGTCAGAATAGTATTCATTTGACTCTCGACCTGTAAACATCGATACGAATTAGGCGAAAGTTTATAGTGGTGATTAAAAACGGGCTCCGGCCGCGTTTTTACCGTCATTATCGTTCAAGTGGATATACTATTTATAAACTATTTAAAAATTAAAATATACAGTTTTAACAATTAAAATGAGTGCTCCACCAGATTTATCGGTGAGTGTTCCTTTCTATACTGCTACTGTTAATGGTCAAATAATAAATACTCAATATCAGCAACAGCAAATTCAACAAGAATGCCCAAATGTCCTTTTTCCACAAAATTTACAACCAAATTCAGCACAAATTTTAAATAACCCACCAACAACAATATATTATGTTCCTAACCAAGTACTATCACAATCTTCCTCAAACTGTCAATACAATCCTAAAATAAATCCCACATTATCTTCACCTCAAAATGGAGCTTACGATTCGATTGAGATGACACGTACATTACAAAGTGAAGAATCTTCAGGGGAAATCAGCGACATTGAGTCATCGGACATCCACGAATGGCAAACTATACAACATAGTAACAAAAAACGCAAAATTAATCCTCCGACACCAACAGAAAACGAAGACACAGTAGTAACTAGCAATAAATTTCAGATTCTACAAAATGAAAACGAAAACGACAACAATAACAGTACAGAAAATACCAACGAAACTCCAGCAACCTCTAAACCTCCACCAATTTTTATATATGGTGTTACTGAATACAATAAAATGGTTAATAGCCTATCGGAAGTAACACAAACAGAGACATTCTATTGTACAGCATTAAAGAACAACACAATAAAAATAAATTCCCGTGACTCAGAAACATACCGAAAACTGGTAAGACATTTAAACAGCAAAAAAATTGTGCATCATACGTACCAAATGAAAGAGGATAGAGCATACAGAGTTGTAATTCGTAATCTACATCATACAGTGCCCATTAATATAATAAAAAGCGAAATAGAAAAACATGGGCATTTAGTACGCAATATTGTAAATATAAAACACAGAGTAAGTAAGGACCCTCTAATGATGTTCTACGTCGATATAGAACCTAATCGAAATAATAAAAAAATATATGAAATTCAATTTATAAACAATGCGAAAATAGTTATTGAGCCACCGTATAAAAAGAATAACATTGTCCAGTGTACCAGATGCCAATTGTATGGACACTCTAAGACATACTGTAATAGACCTTATCACTGTGTCAAATGTGGAGGCAACCATATGTCAGCTGATTGTAAAAAACCTAGAGACACACCCGCCATATGTGCTCTCTGCAATGGAGCACACACCGCAAATTACAAAGGATGCATGGTATATAAAGAGTTAATTAGCAGTAGAAACAGAGCAAGAGGAGTATCATCGCACACTCCAGCGAACAATCAACTACAATATAACAGAAATACAGTACAGAATAATCCGCACTTAAACAATCAAAATCACGCGACTTACACACAAGCAACGGGTGGAACAAATGTAAATAATGTCCATAAAAATACGAACTCATACAACCAGAATCATGCAACTTACGCTCAAATAACAAGTGGAACACATGTGAGTAATACAAACAGTGACATTGGAGAGATGATGAAGAGTTTCCTTAACGAATTCAAAGCTATGTTTTCACAACTAATTAATCAAAATAGCGTGATCTTAGACATGCTTTCCACAGTAATAAATAAAATTAGTAATGGAACTTAAGTCACTACGAATTGCACAATGGAATGCCAACGGCCTAGGCAACCATAACACAGAAGTTACTAACTTTCTTAAACATAACAAAATTGATGTTCTACTCATATCGGAAACCCATTTCACTGACAGAACGATGTTCAAGATCCCTCATTATTCTATTTACAACACCAACCATCCTGATGGAACAGCACACGGTGGCGCTGCTATTATTGTACGTAACACTATACCACACTATGAGGAAATAATGTATCAGACGGAAAAAATACAAGCTGCAGTAATCTGTATCAGTTCTCAACCTTGGTCTTTTGACATTGCGGCAATGTACAGCCCTCCAAGGCATAATATCACCACAGCAGAATATGAAGACTTCTTCAAACATCTATCAAATAAATTCGTAATTGGAGGTGACTGGAATGCCAAGCATACAGACTGGGGATCAAGACTATGTACGACAAAGGGAAAAAATCTCAGACAAGCCATAGCTAACACAAACAGCTCTTACTTATCTACAGGGCAACCCACCTACTGGCCATCAGATCCAAACAAAATCCCAGATCTACTCGACTTCTTTATCCTCCATAACATGGCCTTAAATTATTTTGACATACAAGCATCCTGGGATCTGTCCACCGACCATACTCCCATAATTGTGACACTATCTACGCAAATTATAAAACGTCCGAATATCCCTAAGTTGACAACATCAAAAACCAACTGGAATATATTCGAGTCTTACATAAATGAAAATTTAAATTTAAATATAAGATTAAAGCAACCAGACGATATCGATAATGCTGTGCTTCTTCTCACCCAAACTATACATGCAGCCGCTGAAATAGCTACACCCCCTCAGAATGACAAAGAACCAAGTGACACCAACATACCCGTATATATAAAACGTCTTGTTGCACAAAAAAGAAGAGCCAGGCGCATATGGCAAAGAAGTCGCAATCCTATAGATAAAAATGAATACAATAGATTAACACGGCAACTTAAAACTGCTCTACAAGACGCGAGGAATGATACATTTGAACTATTCATCAACAGCCTGTCAAAAGAAGACCACAGCATCTGGAAAGCAACGAAATCATTCAAGAGACCTATACAGCACATACCACCTCTAAGGAAAGCCGATGGAAGCTGGGGAAAAACTGAACAAGAAAAGGCATCAATATTTGCTGAACATCTCTCACACGTTTTTGGAGCACCTGAACTTAATAACAATAATAACGAAGAACAAGTTAAAAACTTCTTAGACGCTCCATGCCCAATGATGCTACCAATCAAATACTTTACTCCTAATAATGTCAAAGAACAAATTTCTAGATGCAATAACTACAAAGCACCAGGCTTTGACATGATCACTGGGCTAATATTAAAAAAATTACCGAGAAAAGCAATTGTCCTACTAACAATGATATATAATAGTATCATAAGATTAGCCTACTACCCGATTAATTGGAAGTTCGCACAAATAATTATGATTAGTAAACCAAATAAACCACCAAATATTACTACTTCATATAGACCAATCAGCTTACTTCCAATAATGTCAAAAATCTTAGAAAAACTTCTGCTCCAAAGATTCTCAGAAGACATCGGAATTAATTCAGTGATCCCCACACACCAGTTTGGTTTCCGCGAAGCCCATTCAACTCTACAACAGTGTCATAGGATTGTTAAAAACATTAATGTATGCCTCGAAGAGAAAAAAATTTGCACTGCTGCCTTCCTGGATATAGAACAAGCCTTCGACCGTGTTTGGCATGATGGTCTCTTGTATAAACTTAAGTCATCCTTTCCCACTCCTCACTATCTACTCTTAAAATCATACCTCACAGAACGTCACTTTCAAGTCAGATTCCTTACAGAAACCTCTCATTACTATCCCATAAAATCCGGTGTCCCTCAAGGAAGTGTCCTGGGTCCCCTCCTGTACCTCATATACACTGCTGATATTCCAACAACAAATACGACCACAGTAGCCATGTTCGCAGATGACACCGCCATAATATCCATCGATGATGACCCCCAAGTAGCATCAGGAAACCTTCAAATACACATGAACCTACTACAAGACTGGATGAATAGATGGAAAATCAAAGTTAACCATACTAAGTCTAATCAAATTACATTCACCAACAGGAACATCATATGTCCAAGAATTAGACTGAACAACATATTACTACCAGTAAAAACAAAAGTCAAATACCTGGGAATGACACTTGATCAAAAGCTCACTTGGAAAGCACACATCTTGGCAAAAAAAATCCAAATCAACATGAAAATACGTCAAATGAATTGGTTAATAGGCCGAAAATCACAGTTATCCACAGATAATAAACTTCTCTTGTATAAGTGCATAATAAAGCCTATATGGACATATGGGGTGCAACTATGGGGCTGTGCAAAGCCTTCTAATACCAAAATCATTCAGAGGATCCAATCCAAAATACTCAGAATGATTTTCAATGCGCCGTGGTACGTTAGTAATAAAACACTACATGATGACTCTGGAATACCGTTCGTTGAAGAAGAAATCAGCAGACTAACAAGAAATTATTTAGAACATCTGCCAGCCCACCCCAACGAGGAAGCAAGACAACTACACCTACAACCAGAAGTCAGACGAAGATTGAAGAGACAGTGGCCAACAGACTTTATTCACTAATTTTAATTTTAATTTTAATTTCCATTTCAATTCTAGTTTCAAATTATAATCCTACACTGATTTTATTTGTTAGTGTTAGTATTGGGAGTGTTATCAGTGGATAATTTCTCCTCTCATGTATTTGCAATACTCACATTTACTAATAGCTTGTAATAGCAGATTGTAAATTTACAAATTTAATAATAAAAAAAAAAAAAAAAGGATTTGTCAGAATGTATTACAAATGCCCAACTCGATGATTCACCTAGAATTTATTGGCTATCAATGTTTGGAGGGTTTGGCCTGTAAATGTTTTCTTTTTATATTAGTTTTATCAATCAAAGTATTAAATATTTAAAGTTTTTATCCTAATAAACAGGCAAAATTAAAGTGTCTTTGTTTACTTTTAACATTAATTACAAAAAAGAAATCAAGAAATGCTTTAAATATGCGCATAAATATGCTAAATTATTCGCTTAGATGTGTCGAATATATGCATTACTTTTATAAGTTATTTATTATTATGCATTTAATTTTTGACGAATTCCTGCTTACTGAAATTAAGGCAATAGTAGAGTAAGATTTCCTAATTTGGACCACTTTTTAAATATCTATTGTATTACACATGTTAATAAATATTTCAAAATTTTATCATAAAACTCATTTACTAAATACTGTTTATATTCCAAAAAATCACAAATAATAGATACATACATGGTAGTTTATAATATTTTATTTTTCAATTGAAAAAATATAAACAAAAGTCCAATTTAAAACCTATATTATTTAAACATGAGGAACGTGTTAAAAAATATATATTAACATAACATAAACTAATATTCAACTTTTTTTAACTGATAAACTTAAGCTAAATGTAAAATGTCTGTATTGTCATGCAATATTATAAATCTCAACCTTAAGTTTTACAAATTGAACAATAAAATGTCTTAGTTCTTAGCGATATACTCGTATTGGCACACTTTGCATGAAACCAAATTTTACATTTAACACATTGGATCATTTCTTCGACTGATTCAGACTCGCATATTCACAATACCAGCTCTCAGATTTAGCTACATCTAGTTTTGCTACCTTTTTTCACAACCAATTTTTTACAATTTTAAAGGTAATTGCAGTTTCCGCAATTAATACTATGTCGTCTGCAAATATACACATCTCAGCATTTATCATTTGCATTCTGTTCCAACCGATGCAGTATTTCTTGAATGTTTTCTTACATTCTTTCACTATCTCATCTATTACATTTATGAATAGCACTGGGCTGAGACTTCCCCCTTGTCTAACTCCTTGAGTTGTTTCAAATGGTTCTGACTGTATATTTAACATTCTTACTGTATTTTTTGTTTTCATGTATATACTCTTTGTTGCTTCTATCAGTTCTTCACTTACTTGCTTCTTCTTTAGGCTTTTCCATATATCTTTTCTTTTGACTGAGTCGAATGCTCTTTCCAGGTCTATAAAGCTCAGATATATTTCTTTATTTTTCTTTAAGGCTTTTTCTATTATTTGTTGCATGGTGAATATATGGTCTTGTGTGTTGTGTCCTTTCCTGAATCCACTTTGTACGTCTTCTAATTTATGTTCTATTTGTTTTCTAATTTTCCTTTCTATTATGGTGTCGTATACTTTTGCTGCTACACATAGTAGTGATATACCTCTATAGTTCCTACAGTCTCTTGTGTTTCCTTTCTTGTATATAGGTATAATTACTGCATTTGTCCATTCTCTGGGTATTACTTTTCTCTTCCATATTAGGTTATATACGCATAACAATTTTTCTTTTGCTTTTACTCCTATATATTTTATCATTTCTGGTGCTACTCCATCGGTTCCTGGTACTTTTCCAATCTTTATCTTTCTTATTGCTTCTTCCAGTTCTTCTTTTTCTATAGTTTCTGGATTTTCCGTGTTTCTCATAGGTACTCTCTTGTTGTATTTTTCCTTCTGCACTGTATTCGCTTGATTTCCATTCAGTATCAGCTGAAAATGTTCCCTCCATCTTTCCATTGTTGTCTTATCGTCGTTTATTATTGTTCCTTCCTTGTTCATTATTTGTTTCAGTTTCGTTTTTTTGTTGCTTCTTAGGTTTTTCAGTGTTCTGTAAAATAATTTTACGTTTTCTGTGCTGTTTTCTTCCATTTTTTCCCCGAATTTTTCCCAACTTTTCTTTTTCTCTTTCTTAACTATATCTTTAACTTTTGTTCTTTGTCTCTTATAATTTTCATATTTTTGTTGTGTTTTGTCTTGTATGTATTCTTTCCATAATTTCTTCTTTTCTTTTATTTCTCTTTTCACTTCATCGTTCCACCAAGATGTTCGTTTCCCTCTGTTGTTATTTCTTGTGGTTCCACATATTGATTTAGCTGTTTTTATCATTGCATTTTTAAATTTTCCCCATTCTTCTTCTATCGTTTCTGTTATATCATGTTCGTTGTCCATCTCTTTCTCTAGTCCTTCTGAGTATCTTATTTTCGTTGTTTCTTCCTAATATAAATTTTTATTATTTCTTTGTGTTTTCTGTTTATGTTCTCATTTCTTTTTATTTCTTTTCTTTTGCTTTTGAATGTGGTTTCAAAAGTAGATAGTGGTCACTACCAATTTCATAACTCCTTTTTACCCTTACGTCTCTTATCCAGTTCTTCTCTGTTTTTTGCATTAAATGATAAAATAACTATAAACTCTCACAATTAGATAGTACCAATTATTAATTAAATATTGTTTCAGATTTTAACAGTCAAATTTTGTCTATTCTTGCTAAAAATATTTTTAAATGTCGAAAATGTTCTTTCGGCATCAATAGAAGTGATGGGTGGGTATTTAAACGATGCAAGATGTTCAGGATTTAATTGGTCCAATTGGAAACTGGAAACTTCAATAATTTGAATCATCAACAGTCGTACTTAGTGACAAAATTGTTAATATTTCTTTTACCATTTGAAAACCTCAGTTCTTTGTTGGAATCAAACAACCCACATGAAGAATGGACATGATGGTGAGTGAAAACGTCACCATTTCGAGAGGGGTTAGACAGGGCTGTATTCTTTCGCCACTGCTTTTCAACCTGTACACGGAACAAATATTTCTAGAGGCACTGAAAGAGTACAACAAGGGCATCAAGATTAATGGCGTACCAATAAGTAATTTTCGATATGCAGGTGATACTGTTATACTGGCCGATAACATCGAAGATTTACAGATGATGCTAAATAGAGTAAATACAACTGGCAACCAATTTGGACTGAAGATCAATAGAAAGAAAACTAAATTTATGGTGATCAGTAAAAAGAACATTCAACATATCGACCTGAATATTGAAGCCGAACGTATTGAAAGAGTACACCGATTTAAATATCTGGGATATACAGTAAATGATAAGTGGGACCCAGACGAAGAGATTAAGATCCGAATTGAAATAGCAAGATTCAAATTCATCAAAATGAGAAAGCTCTAAAGCAACCGCCACCTAAGAGTTAACCTCCGATGGCGCGCCACGAAATGCTACGTACTCTCTACGTTACTTTACGGAGTTGAAGGGTGGACGTTAACAGTAGCAACTATGAAGTTAGCGGCTCTAGAAATGTGGCTGTATCGACGCATACTGAAAATACCTTGGACAGACAGAGTGACCAACACAGAGGTATTAAGACGAATGGGTAAAGAGGTGGAATTGTTAACAACTGTTAAAAGGAGGAAAGCGTCATACCTGGGCCATGTGTTCCGTAATGATAAGTACAGTCTGCTACAGCTTATCGTGGAAGGCAAGATTGAAGGTAGAAGAGGTCTGGGCAGAAAGAAGAAATCCTGGCTGAAAAACTTGAGAGAATGGTTTCAAATACCACAAGCTGCGAACATAATGCATGCGGCACAAAACAGAAACCTATCGTTTGATGGTCGCCAACCTTCGGTAGAAGACGGCACATAAAGAAGAAGTTCTTTGTTGTAATACTATAAAATTTATCTAGTATAACTTTACCAGTACAACTTGGAATAATTTTCAATAAATTTTCATATTGTTTTACTACAGAAATAAATCTATTAAAGACATTTGATCAGTCTCTAATGTTTTAATTAATCCACTTAAAAATAATAATGACTTTTAATATACGTCACTGATCTATAAGCTCACGTTTTTCGATTAAGAAATATTTATATGTAATAATATATTCAGACCAATACATTGTTTTGTGTTCGATGATATTCTGGCTTTACAATCCTACGTGGGCCCTAGCCTCCTCAAGAATTTCTCTCCAGTCGTCCCTATCCATCACTTTTCTCCGCCAAGCACGTATTCCCATATTTCTCATGTCTTCATTGATGTTATCAAGTACCCTTGTTCTGGGTCTTCCTCTCTGACCAATGGGTCTATCAAGGAGCGTTTTTCTATATTAATGATGCCTGTCTCTATTTATTTTTTTGCAAATCAAATATGCTTTGAATTTAATGGCGAGGTCAAGACGTAATTACGTATTTATTTATTATTAGTTGTCAAAGTGCAGTGCGAGTCATTATTTGTCGAAGTGCTATTAAGTTTTTTATAAATCACTTAAGATAAAGGTAAAATACCACGTCATAGCGAATTTTTTAATGTAGAAATGCGCGATATGATCTGTTTGTATGCCCAGGACAATTTTTGTTCTCGTAAAGCAGCTCAACGGTATTTTGAACTTTATCCCAATAGATGGCAACCAAACCATAAAACTATTAGATTATTGTTCGACAGATTAGGCGAAACAGGATCATTTCATCTCAAAAACTGCTGGAAGACCGAGAGTAATTGATACGGATATGGAGGATGAAATTGTTGTGCGTATTGCAGAAGATCCAGAAACCAGTACAAGGCTTGTTTCTGCGGCCACTGGTATAAGCAAATCTACGGTGTCAAGAATAATACGGCCAGAAAATCTGTATCCGTATCGTTTTACTCCAGTACAGAATCTTTTACCACAGGATGGCGCAATAGCCATACTTATGCGACAGAAAATCCTCATGCATTTTAAAAACATCATTTTCAACATGAGTTTTCCATAAATATCTGGTGTGGCATATTTGGGGATTGTATTGTAGGACCATTCGAATTACCAGCTAGGCTTGACGGAGTAACGTATCTAAATTTTTTGAGAGAAGATTTACCTTTGAACTCTTTTAGAAGACATACTTCTAAATTTGAGACGTAACTCTTGGTACATGCATGATGGTGCACCACCACATTATTGCCTAGAAGTTAGAAATTATCTAGATGAAATTTATCCTCAAAGGTGGATTGGTAGAGGTAGTGATACCCATAGCCAGAACGCAGTCCCGAACTAAATCCCCTAGACTTTCACTTGTGGGGCTACCTAAAGTCACTTGTTTATAAAAACAAATAAATAACCATCAAGAATTATGGCAAAATATTGTAAAGGGAGTTAACGTAATTAGGACCCAAAGAAACTCATTATTTAAAATAAGACAAAACTTACACAAAAGATTTAGATTATGTAGTTTATCTAATAATGAACATTTTGAACATTTATTGTATTTTTTTTTTCATTTAGTTTTAAATTATTCAATTGATTATTTAATTTAATTTAATTTCTGTTTTTTTTCTGGTTTAATAAAAATAATTGTTTTAATCATATGCATTTTGTTTGCAAAAATTATCTAGGACTAATACATTTAATATTCACTGGTATTTAAGACCTTTTGAATAATGTTTGAATTTACAGTTTTGTTTTTTGTAAAATTTTTTCATTTTATGCACGTCTCTAGAAAATACGTTTATTTCGAAAACAGTGTACTTTTTTGATTAGAATTAAATTTTATTTCATGTTTTTTTCCTAGAATGTTTATACAGGGCGGATAAAAAAATTATGGCCACATTAATGAACCAATGTTATAGTAGGTGAGGTGGCGCCACCTAGTGTCAATGGTAAAACTAATATCATTTTCGTATTAAGCATACTAAATAATAGCAAGATACCAAATTTCACTTAAATCCATTGAATAGTTTTCAATATATTCCTAAAAATAATATAAAAAAATATTAATCAATCACCCTGTAGAACGAAAACTATAATAGCAACATTTTGCCTAAGCAATTTGAGCTCAAATGCTTTATTTTGATATCATATATCACCCATTGGCTAATGTCCAATTATTTATAAGACACCCTGTGTTTGGGACAGTATATACTATTTGTTTTCATATTTTTACATTTAATATTTTTCTGTTACGGTACTGTAATGTGATCTAATATAATGCTATGTATTCTAACGACTTTGGTAAAATATATTGTTTCCTGTTATTTCGTAAAATTGCTAAACTGGTTGTCTCATGTATTATGTTTTAAGTGCGGAGAATTTGACTTCTCTTTTGTATTCTGTGTCACAAATATGCACACGTGTGTACGGTTTCGTATTACGGTCTCAATTAACTTAAATTATCGCATTCAAAATCACAATACAATAGGGTGATTTATTGATGTACTCTCTTTCACCCAACGGCCAAAAGATTCTTTTCTGACCTGCAATCTCAAGACACTTCATCTCAAGACAGCGAACCAAACTGACCTAGTATGTGATAGGTTCTCGCCATCGAGCGTCGGCGGGCGCCCCGACGCGGTACCAACGAGATTTCCTTGGCAACGACTAAAATATTTCAAAGGGTAAGTCTATATTCTTTGTACAAACATCAATAATGAGTAAGACCAGTTATTTTCCTAATTTATTTACAGTTGTGTTTGCTATTTGTCGCTAATTTATTCACAAACAAAATATCGCATTTTTACTTTATAATTATTTATCTATTATCATTTAACCAGCGACCTCTTAAGTTTTATACAAAACACCCTGTATGAATAAACATTAATACGATTTATCTGTTTTACCATTAATTTTGTTTAACCTAAAAAGTATCTCCTCTAAAATCTGTCCCATATTGTTAACATATAATTTGACCCATATTGAGTTCTTTATTAAGAAAAATAATAATTTTCTTTTAAAAAATGATAACGTCATTTACTAACACAACATTTTCCTTTTTCCATCTACACAAATAATAAACAAACTTAAAATAACACAATTACAACTTTTGTTTTCCTTTCATAATTTCTTATGATTGCAATTCTTTGAACTGTTTACTCAAGTTATTCGTCCTGAAGGGCGACGCGGTCTCTTCGGGCGATTAAACCCCTGCACAAATTGATTCGGGGATTTATTATTCTTGCGTTAAAAAATTACATTACGATGTTGAATTTTATTCTTATCTTGTTTTACTTTGGGGTATTGTCAGTTTATTTGATTATCTTTTAAAAAGGTTTTTAGGAGTGGAAACGTTTTTGGACTTAATTATTACAAAGAGTATTTTTTGGATTGCAATCTCGATTCTTAAACAAACTTTCTAAGAGATGGAAAATAAATGATTTCGTTTCTTATGTTTAAATATGGTTTTTAAGGTATACGGTTTTTCCATGTTTAATTAATCTTGGATCAGTATATAAAAATAATTATAAAATTCGACAGTTTTCAAATTTATCGTTTCATTGCCTATTTACTAGATTATTTTGTTAGATAATTTACTAAATTAAAAGATGAAAATCATAGAGAGGGGAAGTACGACGAAGATAATTATGGGAGCAACATACCTTCCAATTAATGCAATTTACTATTTTTATTGGGAATAAGCCACAATTTTATAGAGGTGCAAATATTGACTCCGATCACTATCTCATAGCTGGACGTATCAGAGCACGTATATCAAACGCCAGGAACGATAAAACTAAACCAAAAATAATCAAATATAATGTTGATAAATTAAAGTGTACTGAAGTCGAAAGAAACTTCCAAATATGCTTAGATCGTAAAATATCAGAACATCCCGGAAGTGAGGTATATCCCACTGAACTTAACACAAATTGGGAGTTTATGAAAACCACGCTCAAAGAGACCGCAGAGAAAGTGCTGGGTGAAATACCCAAGGGACAGCGAAACAACTGGTTTGATGAGGAATGCCAAGGAGTAACGAAAGAGAAAAACGACGCGTATCTGAAAATGATCAACAGAAGGACTAGGAGCAATGTTGAAGAATATCGAGTAAAGAGACGAAAGGAAAAACAAAAACGCAAACAGAAAAAGCGGCAACAAATCAATAAAGAGTTCGAAGAAATGGAAAACCTTAATAGAGAACACGAATACAGAAAATTTTACAAACAGGTTAACACAAAAAGAAAAGTTTTCAAGCCACAAGCGAACCAAGTCAAGGCCCTTAACGGAATTCTTTTAAACGAGAGAATGGAAGTACTAGAAAGATGGCAGGAACATTTTAGTACGCTACTTAATGGAGAAAGTAGAGCTGAAGGTAGATATGATATAGAAATAGAACAGGAGGATACTGAACTACCAACTTTGGAAGAAATAAACAAAGCAATTCAGTCTCTATCCAGAAACAAGTCACCCGGAGCAGACAACCTACCCGCAGAAATATTTAAATGTGGCGGTCAAACATTTGTAACCCTCCTTCACAAACTACTAATACAGGTATGGCAAGAACGCGCGTTACCAGAAGATTGGAATACTGGAATTATATGCCCCATACACAAAAAAGGAAACGTTCTTGAATGTTCCAACTTTAGAGGGATTTCCTTCTTAATACAGCATATAAAATTGTGTCCCTGATACTTAACGAACGACTGGCACGGTATACTGACAATATAATAGGATCCTACCAAAGAGGCTTCTTGAAAAATAAATCTACCATTGACCACATATCATCCATCAGACAAATATTAGAAAAAACGACGGAGTACGACATAGACTGCCATTACATCTTCGTAGACTTTAAGGCAGCGTACGATACTATTGACAGGTCCCAATTATATTCGGCGATGATCGAATTAGGAATACCAAAAGGATTGTTAGAATTAATTAAAATGACAATGATGAAAGTCGAATGTAAAGTGCGCGTACAAGAGGATGTTTCAAAACCATTTAAAACCAACAGAGGACTGCGCCAGGGAGATGCGCTATCATGCACGCTGTTCAACCTAGCGTTAGAAAAAGTTATGAGAGATTCGGGAATAAACTTAAAAGGTACGATATATACCCGTAGTATACAAATAATGGCATACGCTGATGATATCGTCATAATTGGAAGAACACAAAATGAAGCAGTGGAGGCTTTCGCACGTATCAAAAATGCCGCAGAAAACATCGGACTTCTGATTAACATCCAGAAAACTAAATATATGCCAGCCATATCAAGAATTCAACAAAATAACTTAGAGGTGCAACACGAAACGATAGAAATCTGTAGAAGAATTCTGCTACTTAGGATCACTGGTAGACTACAAAAATAACACATCCAACGAGATAAAAAAAAGAATATGCGTGGCTAACCGCTGTTATTTTGGCCTGGGTCCTCAACTAAGAGCGAGAAGTATGTCAATAGCAACAAAGTGCAAACTTTATAAAACAATAATACGCCCAGTGCTCACATACGGATCGGAAACATGGGCAATGACGACCCAAGATGAAGAGTTACTGCGAGTCTTTGAAAGAAAAGTATTGAGGACCATATATAGTGGAGTAAACGAACAGGGTCTGTGGAGAAGGCGATATAACTTTGAACTCTATAGACTTTTTGGTGATGCAGATATTGTGAAGACCATCAAAATAAACCGCCTAAGGTGGGTGGGCCACGTTATGCGGATGGATGAGAGTGATCCCACTAAAATAACTATGCTAAACAGGCCGGTCGGAAGAAGAAGAAGGGGGCGACCTAAACTCAGATATCTGGACGATGTACAGGAAGATCTGAGGGAGATTGGAGTGAGGGGCTGGAGAAGACAGACACTCGATAGGGAAGGATGGAAGAATGTTTTGAAGCAGGCCAAGGCTCACGAAGGGCTGTAGCGCCAACTGATGATGATAAGCCACAATTTTATTTATTTTAAAGTAAAATTTTGGCTTACTCTCAATAAAAATAGTGAATTTAAAAGGTATTTATACCAAAAAGAAAACGCAGAAAAATGCAGAATTCCTCCAAAAAAAGCTGGGCAAAAATTAAAGCAATAAACAAGCTAAACAGATTATTCTCCTATAAAATGAACACAAATTAAAAATGAACAAGTAGGAAAAAGAAATACTTATTTTCTAACTATTGTTTATATTTTAATTCAATTCGGCGATTTCCTTTATTTGCAAAAATATTAATAACGGAATGGTAGAACGAGGGTTTTGTCATTACTCCATTTCAAAAGCGTTTCTTAATGGAAATTAAAGAAAGTGACGACATTCGATCTTGCAATTGGGTATGTCTTTGGCATGTTTTAATCCGTTTCATTGGTGAACAACTTCTTTCAACAGATGCACTTGTAGCCGGAATTGTTAAAAATAGGTTTGTAAATTTAAATGCTTCCGAAAATGCATTATCAAGCTTGGAAGACTTTATGCCAATTCTGTTTTTAACTTTACTGTGTCAAATTTTTGTCCATATAGCTTTACAAGTTGATGAACGGCACTATCTGGAAATTTGTTTGCATAATTTTTAAAATTGTCAAAACCATATAGTGCCAAACACTCTAAATGCTTTAAATTAGAAAACCTATTTTTAAGTTAAATAATCATAGTGTCAAAAATTTCAAAAAAAAAGTCGTCGATAAGACGTCTCTTTATGATCGTTAGTATTGGAAATTTGTTGCCACCTATATTGGGTTTGGGGACATCATCATTTATAAAATCTTCTTGTTTTGACCATAGACTTTCAAAATTATTCTGCTCTAATTGCAAAAATTCGCGAAATTCATTATCCTTTCTCGTGCAAAATCCAATGTCATACATTTTTTTCTGTAAAATATCAAACAAAACTTAAGAATTTGGTAACTAGTCTCAAATTAACTTAAGTTGCTGCTAATTTGGTTAAACCTTTTTGTACTAATTTATCCAAAGCAGCATCTATAGTGATTATCGTATGTCACTCAATATTGTACTGAAAGACATTGGTTTTAAATGGCTAAAACATGATCCAAGGCGAGGACTGATGGAACAATTTTACATTGCTGTGAAGAGAGCAGAATCTTTGAGATTATATAAAAACTATAAACATGAAGAACTGTACAAGTTTGTTTTTATAGATGAAACTTGATCTATAGATCTACATGTCGCTTCTGGCAAGATGTGAACTAAATATGTGTAAAATCTATTAAAACTGATGGAAAACCGTAATATATTTATATTTACCATAATATATAACCTTAATCACATTGAAAACATGAAGGTGTTGAAATAATTTTTTTTGTAGATATATTATTCTTCTTGCTGGTAATGAAAATGGCTTCATTAAGGGTGCACAGGCTATATTTTCTTCTAAATCGGCTATAATGGACTGCCATTAAGAAATGAATCAAGCAAATTTTTTATCGTTGTTTGAAAATCAAATATTAACAAATTTGTCTGAACCGTCCCTAATAATTATAATAGATAACGCTCCATACCATAGCATATTCTTAGAGAAAGTACTAAAAATGTCTTCAAACAAGACTGAAACAAAAGGTTGGATAACTATATAACAATACACTGTCAACCGAATGCCAACCGAAATAGAACCTCATGTATTTTAATTCTCGTCACTCTCTGAATCTGAGCTATCACCAGGACTTGTTATGATTGGTTGAATGTCAACATTCACCATACTCTTGTATCGGATATACCATATTTTGAAAATTTCATTAGTATTTATGATATATTTCTCTCAAATATCTGCATTACATTGTTCCAGTGCCTTATTCCACATATTTAAAAAACAGCAGTATCAGAATGCCCATGTCCATCTATACCAATTAACTTATTGTAATACGACTTGCAATTTGCCCAAATTAATTCTATTGCGTTAGATTCACAGTGATAAGGAGGCAGTCTCAACACCTCATAACCATATTCTCGGAGCAACTGGTTAATTACAATATTTTCTTTTCTGTTATTTTTGGCTATTTGTAGCAATTCAGCCTTAGAAAAATGTGGGTCATAATTATTATTATTTGTTATCAACCAACTAATAATTTCATCTTTCCTTGAACTAGTTGAAGGTTGTTTATTTAAAAGGACACTGTGGTAAGAAGCATTATCCATTACAACCAGTGATGGCTTTTCTAAATTAGGTATTAATTGTGTTCTTATCCACTTAGTAAAAAGTTCGTTGTTCAGTTCTCCATGATAATCAGCTACGTTAGATTTTGTAACAGTACAATAAATTTGCTCCCGAAACAAATCCTTTGCGTGAACCAGCGTGAACAATTACAAAACGTTTACCGCTTACCAGCATAACCTCTTGGTTTTCGGACACTTTTGGCACTATTGCCTTGCCAAGAATTTGTTTTATTTCCTTTGGAGTAAATCCAAGTTTCATCTAAAAAAAACTTCTCTGTCATCCTTTTTGAATTTAAATCCGATGTCTAATAATAGTAATTTAACATTTGTTTCTGAAAATATCAGTGTAATAAATATTATGTAATTAGTTTGTAACTGTTTTATCTTAAACAACTAATAAATATACGTATATCTAGACAAAAATTGTGCATTTTTTTTGTATATATCCTTTTATTTTTTAATAATACCTGTGAGATTATTTCATCATTAAATTTTAATTAGTAACGAAATGGCCAGCAAGAGGCGCTAAATAGACGAAATTAAGAATTGTCCATTTGAATTTCCCGCCAAATGATGATTAGTTATGACTCCACCCGCAAGTGGTGCTAATAAACGAAATTTATACATTGAGTTGCTTATCTATTTCTATATACTATATTATTTATCTATGATATATAATTCAAATGAATATAAATAAGTTAAATAATTTGAAAAACAAAAAAAAAATAAATTCAAATAAATCAATAAACACGACAAATGAGCTAATGTCAGTGTCAGTGTCAATGAAAATTATAAACGTCAAAATTTACAGTAAACAAGGTAAGGTCCATTCGCTCAACTCGTGCATATTTTGACAGATTCATAGCTGGAAACCTACAACACAAAAGTTCCTAGCTCACAGTATTAACAGCGTAAATAAACTTTTATTACAGACTTCTTTCATTGAAAAAAGAAGAATTATTATCAATAGTGGAAGTGTATACTAAACCCATAAAATTTTGGGTAGTATATATTTAAAAAATATATTTCAGTTGTTAGAATTTAACATAACTATTTATTATATGGTGCAAATAAATAAATATTGATTGTCGGTCATTCGTAAAGTTCCATTTTATTTACTATTTAGTTTGTTTACTATTAATATTGGCTATGAGTACGTGTGTTTGATTGTATAGTAATTTCAAGCCACTTCTAGTCTGTCAAAAAGTAACTAACTTCGCAAAAAAAGAATTACTAAATTCACTAGACAGTTCGGTCTGGAAATAGCGAACCGACTAAGTATATCAAAGCATCTACAAAGACATGCCATATTGTTGATCCTTGTTTAACTTATTGTGATTTATATGGACAAGCGGCTTAATTTTGCAATAGGTACGAGTTTCTGTAAGTAAAAAACAGAGCTAAAATAAAAAGTAATTCGTGAATAATTTCATGCATCGGAAAAGATAGAATGGACGTACTATATAAGGTAATTACTAAAAAAATAAAAGCGAGAAAAAAGAAAAAAAAGTCAATTACATTTTTTAGTTTAATTTGAGTACTATATATGTGAATACAATTTACAAAATAGTCTGGTCAATTGGCTATGCTAGGGCAATAAAAAGGAAAGAAAAGAGACATGAATTTATATTTCTAAAAAACATTTCTCACATTGCTGATAACTGGAATTATTCTACCACAAGTTGTGTTCTCCGTTCGAAGTGAAATTCTTGTTCCAATTTACTGTATTTATCTTTATATAAATCATCTTTCGGCTTTATTTAAAGTAATAAACGTCGGATAGGTATTAAAATTTTATTGGGGAATAAAATAGAAGTTTGACAAATTTGTTTCGTTTTTGAAATAATGCTTTCTAATTTGTCCCCTTCTTTATTAAAAACAACCCCAATAAATCTAGAAGGTTTTAATTAGTTTTGCTTAAACATACGATTTATAAGATAAATTACACAGCTATTTACTCGAGGATCTTAAAGTGTCAAGAATTTTATTAAGAAAATTCGAAGAGCCCTTAAAAGTCTAATGAAGTAATAAATGTCCCTTTTCCAAGGTCCCTTTTTCTCCTTCTTTGCCCTTACAGGACCAGACTTACACGTTAGTTCTCAAGGATTAAATTTATCGATTGGCCGAATCGGTTCAAGGGTCGACAAGAAATATAATACTGTATAAGTGAGGTTTACTACTCTGTGCTATATTTTTTAATGGTATTAGTCTAAGAGAATTATTAAAATTTTTTTATATTAAAACAGAATTATCATACAGCGAGATATCAAAATAATTATAATTATTGTTAACACACTTTGCCTATTACTTTTTCATATCAATGTTATCAATGAAAAAGCATATACGTTTGAAAATCATCTATGCTAGGTCTTTCAACCACATCAGAGGGAGGTCTCAGGTTAAAAGAGACATCTATGAAGTCGTAAATGCACCATATCAAATGGTTCCGCCTATTAAAACTTTTAAGAAATCAGATCAACGAAGTAATGGATAATATAGAATTTAAGAAGCCACCTAAATATGATACAATATCTAGTGTGCTACTAAAAAACCGAATAAAGACATAAGTTTAATCACTTATATATTTACCTCAATTTTAAAAACAGTTTACTTTCCATTGAAATGGAAAGTTTTCTTTACTCCTTCTGAAGGTGTCTATCTTTCAGGGATGTTGGCAACCACATTGACCCATCTTATTCTATTTACAGCAGCTCGAAATAGATCAGTTGACATTAGACCAGTGTCCATTTCTTAAGATTGTCTAGCAGACGTCCACTTCCGGGACCTCCCTTGCCATCAGTCTTGCCTGTATACGTTTTCTGTAACCCTCCAGCTTTCTACTCTGTAGACTAAAGACATAATATCGAAGAATTCTTATGCGTAAATTGATACTTAATCCTCCTAAGACCGTTAAAAGGCTTTTTCAATACGAGTTTTTATTTCGTAGCTATGATCCCAGGTATCCTTAATATTGCAGTCCAGATAGCATATTTTCCCATATTTGTTTTCTTATAATTTAGTTTTAAGCCGTATTTGTAACATATTTCTACAACACTATTTACCATCCTTTGGGGACCCTGTGCACTATCTGCCAGTAATACAGTATTGTCTGCATTTCTAATATTGTTTAAAAGTTGGATATTTACTGCAATAGCATCTTTTAATTCATCCAAGGCTTCTCTTATAGCGTTTTATAATTAATATCTATATAATAGTATCAATTCTGTTTTAAGTTTTGTATTTAGTTGTTTAAAAATGTAGATGTTTTTGTCTCTGTTACATTGTCAGGTAGAGGATTATTCCGGTTAAGGCTAGGAGGCGAGGACGTTTAAAATAATCAATAAAATGCGTGTTGTTTATCTCATAGTAAAGACGTATTAACGCTGAGATTATTTTTTTTGTCTTTATTTACATTAAAATCCCCCTATTCTCTGTATGTATTGTGAGGTAAAAAATTCCCAGTTACCCAATTTAAAAGTAAATAATTCAAGATTTTTTTTTGTCGGTTTGTTGCTAAGAACGAGGTCAAGAGGGGTATTTTGTTTGTTTAGGTTCGTAGACCACAAAAACTGGCTGCGAGACGTGAAGGGAAATTATTTGGCGTTGAATTTGTAAAATCAACGCAGATAAAAGAGTCAAGCAAGAGATTTCAGACTAGAAAGATGTTTGGGCGATTTTGAATTAGGAGTCGATTCATTTTTTTTGTGTTATGTCTTAAGACCTGTGAAAGGTTGTATAATACTCTTTTGCAATAATGAGTTTAGAACAGAGTATCAACCATAAGATTTGTGCAGTACACCGGAACTGATGAAATTTTGAAAATGATTATATAGGATGTCCCACCAGCTTTGTTGTCGTTTGCCTGCTTGATCCAACCCCATCTACGTCAGATCTTCGTTCCTGAGAATGGAAATGGTTTCCTTTTTGTCCCAGTTGAGAGTTTTGTCCTTGCAACTCCAATCCCAGAGATAGTACCAAGTTTTTTAAAGTTAAGTGCCAAAGTTTGTGAATTAAGGTAACAATTAACATATTAATTTTTCCAAATTAAATAGACATTATTTTTGATAATTGATAATTGCTTTCATTGAAATAAAAGAATTTGTAATATTTAAAGTTTCATATTGTGTTAGAGACGTGGCCAACAAAATGTCATAATTTATTCTGTCTTACAATGTTATGTTGACATATGACATTTTGGCTTAAATCTGCTGTTGTTGTAAAACAATTTTAATTTGATTACTATATAGAAAAGATATTTCATATATAAGGTTAAATTTTAAGATATTTTCATAAACAAGGATATCTTTAATTTGTAATAATCTAATTTGGCCATATTAATAAATAACCTAGGAGCCATTTCGAAAATGGTTGTAGCAATCTCCTTTGTAAATTTTGTTATTATGTTATTTAGTATGCTTCTTGTGCAATCTGTATTTTTCATAACTGTTTGTTTGAGACAAAAATAAAGGTTTGATTTGTTTCTCTGATCCATTTTTTTTATTTATTTTAGAAAAATCTCCTAACCTTTTTTGTGTTTACTTTTTTAGGAAGGAAGAGCCTTTTCCTTCTTTCCTCCAGCAAGATTAGGATCCTTCGAAGCGGCGCCCTTATTTTAAAATTGCTAGAAGCCCTTTCTTGTTATCCATTTTTGCACAGTTGTCCAAAAGATTTGTGTAAGTATCCCTTTATTTCATTTTTTTGATAGTTACCCCAATCCAACCCCCTTGTCATTTACTTACCCACGACCCCAGCTCTCCAGTTAACCCCTGAGTGCCGTTCGCACAAGTAACGATTGTTTTGCTTGCTCTATCTTCACCCCCATAGTTTCTGTCCCCAATTTTCTACCCCTATGTTCTTACCCTGAGGTAGGCAAAATATTTTCGTTACACTCTACAGCTGTTTTCAAAGTATATAGTAACTAATTCTGGTGACAGTATTCCCGTCAAACTGGTATAATTTCTGTCATCTATAATTTTTTTAAAGTATTAACAAAAACTGTGGAAGAACTAAACCTTAAGGGGAAACCAAAACAGATATTTTATTGCGACGAGACGTCATTTTGCCATGACCCTGGTAAAATAAACGTCGTTGGTGCAATTGGAACAAAAAGCATACGGAAGACCAGTTCGTGTGGCCCGAGAAAACACATCTGTTTTGTTGTGTTGTTCTGCTGATGGTCAAATGATACTTCTCCTCTGTGTATTTAAAGGTAAAGACGTAATGGATAATTGGATTAATGAGAATATAACATCCCAAACTGTAGTTTCTAAAATGTCTGGAGGTTGGATGGAAACTACATTGTTTTTTAATTGGTTTAGAGATGTTTTTGTGCAAAAGAACAGCTTTGATTTTATATCAGAAAGTAGTGCTGAGGTTGATTTGCAAGATATTGTAGAAGAAAATAAAAGATATTTAGATAGCGAGAAGAAATTTGAAATTTGCTGTAATAATATTCATGAGCAGACCTGTGGAAATTTTCAGCAACTAGGCCTTAACCTTAATTGTCAAAAAAGTTGGTGAATATGTAATCTTTAAATACGAACAAGAGTATTTTTCAGGAAAAATCTTAAGTTTAACAGATGACCAGGATAAAATTTCATCGATGCAGAAATCTTTGAAGTCTTGGAAGTGGCCAGAAAAAGAAGATATTGGAAAATACAATTGGGATGATGTTATTGGTTCAATTAAAGAACCAAAAATTATTTCTAAAAGAGGGTTTTTTCATGTGAAACAATTGCAGCATTTGTGGGACATTATATGAGACTATTAACGCTTCTTTACTAATCTTATTTTTTAATTTGCAGTTTCTTTTTCATGAAGAATTTTGTTTCAGAATATATTATGATACTTATTAGTTTTGATTTGTTCAGTTTTAATAAACTCTGTAAATGTAAGTTTGTAAACTCTTTAATGTAATGGCATTAAATATAAGTTGTTAGCTGCAAACTGTGTATGATTTGTTCATAAACCTTATCTGCTATACTAGACGATACCCTTATATTGAGTCTGGTTTCAAATACGCTCAATTTAGTTTGATTTTTTCTTGAAAAGTGTAAAGACATGCAATCAGGCCCAGATAGCCCACAATGATTTCTACCAGCAGTTATGAGATTTTAAGCTGGCTGCTCCAGTTACCCCTGTTAATTGACCTGGACCCACCGTACGTACAATTTGATTATTTATTTTATTATTACTGTAATACTTTCAATCAAATTGAGGTTCCATACATTTAAATAGTATTAAATAAAGATCTTTAAAGTAACTTTAAAGTAATGTGAAAGATAGGAAGAGACCCAGAAATTTTGTCAACGATCAAACGAAGTAAACTCGAATATTTGGGTCACCTGATGAGAGGACATAAATACGCATTACTTCAAAATATAATGCAAGGAAAAATAGAAGGAAAACGGAATCCAGGCCGTAGAAGAATGTCATGGTTGTGTAATTTAAGAGAGTGGTTTGGCTGTACCACTAATGGACTCTTTAGGTCAGCTGTAAACAAGGTTATTCCGAATAGCCTTGATGATTTGATAGGAGTGGCACAAGAAGATAGAGCAATAAAGGTCATGTTTTTATACAAATAGTTTAAAATTTACTTAAACATATTTTGATCATTAGGTAACTAAAAATCTGAGCCTAACGCAAATTTGTTTACCAAAAGCAGTTTTTAGATACCTGTATTAAAAAGTGTCACGAGAAAGACTTTTTATTTGCCAATTCCTTTGGTCTGCTTGGGCGATATCATTATCTTGACTTACTGGAATAAATTTTAATTGATTAAATAAACAAATTTCACAAGAAGAACCAAAGTTGTTTATTAAAAAAAAAATTACAGCACAAGAACATCGGATGATTACTTTTATTACCACCTTAGTAGAAAAAGTAGCCATAGTGCCTAATGTGAAGGTTTACGTCAGCGACAGTTCACAATAGTTTACGTTTTACTTAAAATTTACTTTACCTACATACACTAAAAACATCAAAGGAATAGTATATATAATTTATCGGGCTACATGCTACATGGGTAAATACGGCTCTGTTTATTCTTACAAAGAAAGTAATCTTAGAAAGTTAGCAAACTCTTGATACAGTTAGGTTACAATGAATAATGCATAGATGCAATTTTCGTCCGACAAACTTCGGCAATATTTTATCAATTTTAACTTTATTTACGTACAAACGAAAATTTATAACTCTGTCATAATTTTTAGAGGGTTATTCCGAATAACATGTTATGAAAGTTTGTTGTTGTTTAGAAATTTTCTTAAAATAACTCTGATAACTGTTATGGAGAGTGTGCTTTGTTTTAAAGTACATCTTGAACGTCTACTAAGTCACAAAATAGACTTTCCAATCGAAGTTTTAGTCGAACTTTTCGTACAATCTCCTTATTTTACGTTTATTCTTTGAGTAAATAAACTATTTCAGGTGCCATTAAAGTTTTTAATGTTTCCAATAATATCTAACAATGCAACATCTGACAACATGAGAAAGACATTATTAACATCAAACAAACATTTTAACCCTTATCTGGGCAACACATTTTACTTAGGTAACCGGGCAACTCTGGTCCGTTGGGCCCACCACTGTTCTTGAATGTACTATTCATATTTACCCATATATTTCTAATATTCTTTTTTGATTTTTATTAAAGTTAAATTTAAATTGCCTAGATTAAAAAAAAGGTGCTACTATACAGGGTGAGTCATAACTATTGGGACATAGACTAAGAACAGGTTATTTGGACCAAAATATGGCTATTGAGCCAAATATGCCTTAATAAAATGTTGCTGAGAAAAAAGATACAGGGTGTTAAAGTTAATTTTTGTTTTTCGTTTTTTGCTAATAGTTTCCCTGTATATTTATAAATTGCTATCAAAATTGGCACAGAGGCATAATCTTAGACAAGAAATAGTATTTTATTTACAATTCCACTATCAAATACCAAACTAATAAACAAAGTTGCAACTAACGTAAGGTTTTTCTTTTGACGATAAATCAAAACTAAACACACTTTAACTTAAAAGAACTCACAAAAACTCAAACTAGATGTTCTACATGGTCTCCTCCGATTTCTATGCCTTTTATAATTCTTTTTATAAAGGATTTTCGGACGTTAAAAAAATATTATTCTGTCCCCTTATAAGATTAGCTACATTTTGAATGTATCTCCAAAGTTCGTCTCATGTATTAATTTCATTGGCATAAACTAAGGACTTCATATGTCCCCAAAAATAAAAATCTAGCGGGTTGTACTCAAGACTTCTTGGTGGCCATTGAAAATCACTGCCTCTGCCAATCCATCGTTGAGGAAATACGTCATTAAGATAATTTCTAACAGCTAATGAAAAATGAGGTGGCACTCCATCCTGCATAAACCACATTTTTCTTCTTACATCCAGTGACAGATCATCTAAAATGTCACTAAGAGTATTTTCCAAAAAGATTAAATAAGAATCTCCATTTAAATTCGGAGGAAGAACATAAGGCCCTAGTAGTTGGTCGCCTATAATGCCACACCAAATATTCAATTTAAACTCATGCTAAAAATGTCTAGCTTTAATAACATGCGGGTTTTCTTCTTCCCAATAATGACCATTTCGCCAATTAAAAACCCCTCGTCTGGTAAAAGTTGCTTCGTCGGTGAACATAATATTCTTAAGAAAGTGTCTGTCATTGCGATGTTTATTCAGAATACGTTGGCAAAACTGTAACCGTCGTGGAAGATCTGTTGGAAGTAAATTTTGAACAAGAGTGAAGTAATAAGGATGGAGGTTCTCTTTTTTTAGAATTCTAACAATAGACGACTGACTCCTGTTGCTGCTGATATATGTCGTGAACTTATTTCAGGATTTTCATCTACTCGAACCAAAAGTTCATCTTCTGAATTAGGTGTGATTTGTTTCGGTCGACCACCCCGATTTTTAGTGTGAAATAATCCAGTTTCACCTAAACTACGATATAATCTTGCAAAAGTTTTGTGATTTGGTTGCCTTCTGTTTGCGTATAACATTCCATACCTTCTGGCTGCCGAACGACCGCAAAAATTTTCTTGTGCGTATACGCAAATTATATCTCGCATTTCTTCATTAGTAAAATGATTGTGACGAGGCATTTCAATAAAAAAAAGTAATGATTACTTTAAAAAAATGCAACATTACACTACACTGTCACATCAAACATAATTTACTCTGAACAAATGACATTTACCAACAACAATTATCTGACAGTCCAAAGCATACTCTTCATAAATGAAATAATATTTGAAATCCTTTTTTAAGACTCTAAGTAGTTCGACTGCGTTTTTATCGAAAACGGTTGAAATTCTCATGTTTAAACAAGAGTACCAATTTTACGTAAAAATGATGTTTACGTCATAATTTCTAATAAAAATTACTAAAAAGTTTCATCAGAAAAAGTTTAGACTCAATTTGATCATTAGGAATTATCCACGTGGCGCCCTCTATGACAAAACGTAAAATTGTAAATAAGATACTATTTCTTGTCTAAGATTATGCCTCTGTGCGAATTTTGATAGCAATTTATAAATATACAGGGAAACTATTAGCAAAAAACGAAAAACAAAAATTAAATTTAACACCCTGTATCTTTTTTCTCAGCAACATTTTATTAAGGCATATTTGGCCCAATAGCCATATTTTGGTCCAAATAACCTGTCCTTAGTCTATGTCCCAATAGTTATGACTCACCCTGTAGTATGCGGTCTACCTCGAAGGTGCGATCTACCTGAAGAATTTGCACAAAATAATGAAATGCAAGAAAACGTTTGTAGAAAAAATATTTATTTACAAGTAATAAACATTTGGAGCCAAATAAATACTTCATAAATAAATAAAAACTTTTGTAAATCTACGAGGCCATTTTATTTGAAAAGAGAGGTTGATGTTTACGCATACCCTGGAAAAAGATTACGGTGTTGTTGCCTTTCATTATTGTGTGAAAACACTTCTGAGAAAAGATTATGATAATTAGCAGCTCATGTATAAAGTACCGACAAAAACAATCTTTACAAAATGAATAAAACGCATAAGTCAGAAGAATATTATTATTTTACTTACAAATTAATATTTTGTCATATTAATTTACTATTTTAGTTGGAGCTAAGCCCCAAGATTAGCTTATTTCCAACTAGAATAGCAAATTGGTATGACAAATTAAATGATTATTAAGTATTAGGTTAACAAAAACAATAAAAATAAAAAAACATATATTAGTCATTTATTTATTTTTATTGCAATACTTTTTAATTATACAGTGCTCGTTACACACATTTCTACTGCATCTTTCACAAGTTTGTTTTTGTTTCGTGCCCTGTTTTGTTAAAACATGTGACACCTTTTCCTAGTTAAAACTGGAGGTTTTTTAGATTTTGCTTTTATTGTGTGGTTTAACTTTAGTTATAGACACAATAAAAAGTTCAAATTTGAACATACCAGCAACATAGCAAGTATTTTCCAATTTTACTGCATGCAAAACCATTCGTATAATTTTCACTCAAAATAGAGTCTTATAGAGACCTTGATGAACATTTCATGTCGACAAATAATTTTGAGTATTCGAAATTATCGGTCCCACTTCTTTTAACACGCCCTGTATATACATATTATATTCATTTTATTTGTCTCTTTGATACAGTAAAATCCAATATTATTACTGAACATAAAATACAGGAAATTAAATATTTTTACTTTTCAAGCGATCGGAATTACATATTAAAGCCTCACTGTTTGAGACCCACTGATCATATCTTAATTGCATATCGGCCGTTATAGGGTAAAAGGACTTTACACTAGCTCATGAAATAAAAAGACAAACTGCAACGCTGTAGGTATAATAATTATTTATCAAATCAGCGAGTGCACTAGTTTAAACAAAATCGCTCAAAGGGATACTCGTTATGGAGTGAATAACTCTTGTGTAAACAAATTTAAAGAGTTGCAATTATATAAAATTATGAAAAGAAAACAACTGCTGTAATTATATTGTTTAAGTCTATTTAGATAAAACGCACATTCTTCACGATACCAGCGAATGAAAATACCTTGCATTTGAAAGGGGAAGCTGTTTACACAAGTCTCCCCTAATAATGCGCGGATAAATAGAAGCCAAACAATAGGGGGTTTTACCGTCAGGAGGGATAAAATATATTGGAGTAAACAATTCTTGTCTAGCTGAGCCATAGGCGCACCGGTGTTTATTTGTTTTTCGTATTTATTAAAACGTAAAAATAGTAATGTGTAATGTAGGGTTAGCTTAGGTTAGGGTCAATATGTAATGAAGGGTTTTAACTGATGTAGTTAGATCAACCGTTACCCTACACAATCAATTATAGCGTTTAAATATTTAAAAAGAGAAAATTACAAGGAAATTTATTTATTAAACACAGCACTAAAATTGACAACCAAAGTAATAACAAATAAACAGAATGAAATTATAATACCAACAGAAGAACAACAAGGTTTTAGGTAGGGAAGATTATGCTCCGACGCTATATTCCGGCATATCTATGTTTCGTGGACCTTAAGAAGGCATTTAACCAGGTCAAATTAAAGGACGTTATCCACTTATTGTACGCAAGAGATATACCTCTAGGAATAATCAAAACAACACAATAAAAGTAAAAGTAGAAGAAGAACTAACCGACCCCATTCAAGCTGGCAATGGGATAAGACACACAGAGTCCTCTATTGTTCAACCTGATTATGGATGGAATAAGAAAAAAAGTAAGAACTAAAAAAGTAAATTGGAGCTGGAAGTTTAGGTAATAGAACAAGTGATGGAGTTTAAATATCTAGGCATCACATTATCTAGCTACGGAAAGCTCGAAACTGAAGTGATCAAGTGAATAAAGCAAACAGAGCCGCAGGCTGCCGGAATGAAACAATATGGAGAAATAAAAATATCGGGAAAGAGATTAAGGGCAGAATTTACAAAACAGTCATCAGACCAATAATGACATACGCGGCAGAAACCACGATCTGACACAGAGAGGATAAAAAGGATGTCAGAAACAGTAGAGATGAAAACACTTAGAAATATTGATGGTAAGACACTATGGGACAGAGTTAAAAGTAAAGATATACGACGTAGATGCAACGTTAAGAACGCCGAGAACTGGGTAAGAAATAGAAGAGGAACAGTTACCTGATTTTGTGCTTCCCATCCGTTATTATAGACTTTCCGACTTAATATTGTCCAGAACTCTTCAATTGGACGAGCCTGAGGTAGGTTGGGGGGATTGTCTGCTTTCGGTACAAAGGTAATGTTGTTAGTTTCGTACCAGTCAGCAAAAAAAAAAAAAATTCGACCTTGGTACTACGATCGGAAATTGAGAATACGGGCTCATAAAAAACCGAACGAAGCGGGCCAGCGAGGACCAGTGAGAAGGAGGCACTTGAGAGCGCTCCACGCAAGAAGCACGGGCGACCGAGACGATACGCACCCAGTGAGCGCGCTATTGTAACTCGACGGGGTAGTGTGACGTATAAGTGCCGGTATCTGGAGATTCGAAAGTTCGTGATAGCGCGCCGTACTTCAACTGACTGATCTTGAATTCCTGTAGGACTGGAGGCGTATTCATTAGCTAGAGCCTAAATACGCGAAGGTAACTAAGATCTATATACTAACCCAAGGAATATATAATAATACGGATTGTCCACCCTTTAGTTCCTTGCTTTGCCTCTTCTCGTCTCCCTTCGCGCCTGATCGAATCATTATTGGTCATAACTGATATTTTGTTATCTTAGTTGTAGTATACAGTCTATTTAATACATTGCAAACTCGAAATTTGGTTTTATTGTTCTTCCCGGCCGTTACAGGTAGAGACTAGAAGAGATACACATTTTTCGCTTATGCAGTGCTCCGGCTTCTAACGAAAGCCCATAGCCTCTCACTCTTTACAGGACCTGAGAACTAGAAGTCCTTAATCCCCTTTCTCCCAAATCTCCCTACCCAGTCACTCCAGACTAGTGAAACCGGTAAGCCTTGCCCCGCTCGCAGGGATAAGTATCCCCTACGAATTGTAGATGCATCCAAGGATATTGAGACAGGCGTCTTCTACAATGGTGACAGCATTTATTAGAGTGGTGACAGTTTATTAGACACCATACCAAAATTTTGTCCTCAAATTTTTTCTTACTTTTGAATTTTATTTCATCAGGTACACTTTCGTAACCGTTCGTGTAAAACCCATCGTTACCTACCCTTCATCTCAGAGTTGGACAAAGTAAAATATTTTTCTCTCTAATTGATCCTCTGTGTATTTTGGAGCTTTCCTTCTTTTCCGGTAGATAATATTGTTACTCGATAGGGTCCTGTATACTGCAGTCTTTCCAACATAAAATCTTCTGGCCAGTTTTCGCTGTGAGACCCCAATTTTGTTCTTAGCTGCTTTAATCAGTCTTGCCTCTCTTATACGGTTCAAAATCCGCGGTCGGCCACTTTTATGCAAGTTAAATGGGATCCTTTCTTCACATTCTTTGATTGTGCGATAAATTGTCGATTCGCTTATGTTTTGATCTCGATAAATATTAACAATACATATCTCGTTTCGACATTCGCCCAACCATATTATAAACACCTCGACGAATATCAATTTTATAAGACATTTTGCAGAGCACAAACCAAAATATTCTGCTTTGTTTATTAAATGTCAATAACTGATGACATTTCAATTCCACGGCCTTCTTTGTTAAATGCATTTTGCTTCTCAATCGGACCAGGTGAAAATTTTCCCAAAACTTTAGGACCATACGTTATTAACGTGAAGCACCAATTCAACCATTTGATTACTCTAAAATTACTTATCCGTTAAAACTTATACCGTAAAAAATTGCGTTTACGTGTTAAAATAACGGAAGGATAAAATTTTACTTGATAACTCTCTATTGTGCTATCTCTTGGGCATACGGTATACAAAGAACGTAATAAGTCAAGAGCTACGCTTCGTTCTGATTGTTAATGTGCATAATTAATATTTTCTGTATTGTATGTAAACTAGCATAATTTCCCTTTACAATTATTTATGTACCTTTATTTTAAAGTAGGAAACCTTATAAAGATTTACAAAAATATCTGTAAGATTTGTAGGAATATTAAAATTTTCGTAGTTTAGAGCTCACCTGTAATAGCACTCAACTAGACTCTAAAATCGAATATTTAAAGTACGCCATTGAAGAAACCTCTTGTGTGTTGTCTTGAAAGTGTGTCGGGAGAGAAAATGGAAATCATTCTTGGCAAGCACAAACATTACAAAACAAATTGTCGTTTAAAGTTTTCTTTGAATTAGCGAAACTATTGTTTCAACTTAATTCTAAAACTTCGGGAACATTAATTATACAGAATAAAGACGAAAATTCTGAATAAATTGGTCTACAATACGCAGATGGATTTCGAAAAATAAAATATAGCGGTTGTCGACGAGGTCTGAAAAGCATTTATCACACTTAGAACTTGTTTTAGATGTTTGAAAAAGTCTTAAGACTCTTAAAATCATTAACCTAATGCTTTTTTGAAACTTGCTTTAATTTTGTAGACGACCATGATAGATTATCTTATTTTACAGTTTAATGAAACTAAAGTGCAGTTCAAAAACATTTATATAATACAGTATAGCCCAAAATAAACAGTACTGAACTTGTAATTATTTCAATGTTTTAAAAAATACATATTATTGACACTCACTTTATCACATGTTCTAAATGAGCTCCTCCTTTCTCAAGTCCGCGAAGAAGCCTCTAACGACATCCTTTAACTCATTGATGGTTTGTGGTGCACGTTTAGAAACGGCAGTTTTAGCCATGCCCCAAATGTATGCGTCTGGAGATGTTAAGTCCGGAGAATGTGCAGGATAGGGGAAGTCAGTAAATCGTGAAATAAATTTGTTTGGAAAATGTCCCTGAAGAAATTGACGATCTGCGACAGCAGTATGGCAAGTTGCCCCATCCTGCTGGAAAAATTGGTCTCGAAATGGCAAATTACATGCAAGACAAAATTGACGTAGATCAGAGATAAAGCGTGTTAAAATTTGTATGTACCTCTGTTGATTAAGCGTGACTTGTCTACCATTTTCTTCGATAAAGTATGGACCAACAATTCCGTGTCCCGAAACTGTACACCAGACACTCACTTTTGCGCTATGTAAAGAAACTTCTTGAACTTCATCTGGTCTGCAAAGCCCAAAAATAGATTTGTGCGACGATCTACATGGCCTGACAAATGTAAATATGCTTCTGGAAAATATGCTATGCGTCTGAAAACCATACATTTTTCAAAAATTCAGGATTTTCATACTGTAATGCAAGAATTCTGGCACAATATTCCACTCTACTGTGATAATGGGATGTAATTGTTGATGTACCTGAATCACATACGAAAATGCACCCAGCTCCTTCAGTATTCTTTGCAAGGAAGTTCGTTTTAAGCCAAGTTGCAACGCTGTTCTTGTCTGGCTGGCTTTCAAATTTTCCAAGATTCACTCAAAAACACGTTTATGGATATCGTTGTTGTTAACTGTCCTTGGATGCCCTAAGTTTCCTTTTCGTTGGCACAATACATTACCCGTATTTCTAAACTTTTCAACAACCTTCAAAATTACAGCATTACTTGGAGAACGTTTATTAAACCGTTGTGGGAATTAATTGTTTAAGTATTACTTGACAGGTCTATACTCGTTAATTTGAAAATGACACCGCGCACAAAGAGACATCTATGTTTCAGTTTCAGTACTGTTTATTTTGGACGATACTGTACTTTTTTAGATAAAATCTCAATGGTTATACAAAGTAAAGTACACATATAATGTACGATTTATCCGATATTTATACTTTAACCCTTTCATTACTGATTTCACTGTAGCTAAATAAAACTGTTTAAAATTACTTTAATGATATTCGTTGAAATCTAGAGACCTAACAAAGCGATTGATTTTTTTACACTGTTGCGTGTACAATTTTTGCATATAGGCACATTGCATGCTGTACAAATACTCGTAGTTCAAGTTTCTGATTTATTTTGTAAACATCTAAAGCACCTTCTCCTAGTAGGTATGTGTTGTGGCAAATGATCTCCAAAGTTAATCATCTGTTTCTGTTGTTTATATATTCTTCCAGAATGACCACTTGCTTCGGCTTTTTACATTTGATTTCGATCTTCTTAATTCAATTAGCTGTTCTGCTAGTGGCACCAGAACATTCAAAAGTGAAAATTTTGTATTATCTTGTTGTACACTTCTTTTATGCAAATCCTTATAAATAATCCAAAAATTTACAACAGATTTTCATATGTAAATATAAGGTTGAATGTTCGAATAAATGAACTTTGATCAAATAAAAGGCATATATCGAGCACAGTTTAATTTAATTTTGCCCAAGTACTTTCGTTGGCATCAATACCCAACAATAGAGCCAGAAACATCGGGCACCAATTCACGGTTGATAATTCTACCTTTGAAGTGGTGGACAAATTCACATACTTAGGCTCTCTCATCACCAAGGAGAACGTCATGACGGAAGAAATCAAGCGAAAAATAATCCTAGCAAACAAATGCTATTTTGGACTGAGTAGACATATGAGAAGCAGAAACTTAAGCCAAAAAACAAAAATAACCATATACAAAACCCTTATACAACCAGTGTTGACATATGGGTCGGAGACATGGACCATTTCCAAGGCAGATGAAAATCTCCTGCTTATATTTGAACGAAGGATCCTGAGAAGAATATTTGGTGGCATCTGTGAAAATGGTGTTTGGAGAAGGAGGTACAACTACGAGATATATCACAGATATAAACATATATTTGGTGGTAAAGACGTAGTATCCTTTATAAAAATAGGAAGACTAAGATAGGTAGGACATCTGGCAAGATCACAGCAGAACAACCCTCCTAGAAGAATCCTTATGTCACAACCTGTGGGAAGTAGAAGTAGGGGTAGACCAAAACTCAGATAGATAGATGGTGTAGATGAGGATGGTAGACAAATAGGCGCAGCAAACTGGCAACAGTTGGCAATGGATAGAACTGACTGGCGTAATAGACATGGGAAGGTCGAGGCTCTTTTATAGGGCTGTAGCACCAATGATGATGAAGTACTTTCGATCCCTAGATCATCTTCAGGGGCATCTGAAATAAGCCAAGAAACGTTTTTTTATAACTAAAGAAATTGATTAACTTCGATAAAAACTCGAAGTTTATGGTTGATAAAGAGTTTTCTTAAGTCTATAAACGTTAATCACATAAAAACTCTTTATCAACCATAAACTTCGAGTTTTTATCGAAGTTAATCAATTTTTTTAGTTATAAAAAAACGTTTCTTGGCTTATTTCAGATGCCCCTGAAGATGATCTAGAGATCGAAAGTACGTGGGCAAGATTAAATTAAACTGTGCTCGATATATGCCTTTTATTTGATCAAAGTTCATATCATATGTGCTAAAATTTTAATCGACGAGATCTCTTCCTCCTCTATCCTTTATCCTTCGTAAGGATGTGGTGGCGTTATGTTATTTTACGAATGGTTTCTATCCATTTTTCTCGCTCGTGGGCGCGGCGTTCTGCCTCAGACAGAGAGTAACCGGTAGCGCACTTTATTTGGTCTGACCATCGGAGTGGCGATCTTCCTCGGGTTCTTTTACCATCTGCCGAGGAGATCTACTCCTCTCATAAAATTATTGTAAGAAATAATTGCTTCTGGACAGGTGAACTTGGCTTTTTCTCCAGTTTTCAGCTTCCTGTTGATAATTTCAACAGTTGTACTGTGGCAATTGAACATCAGCATCACTTCTTTCGTATCTTTTCATTAAGTCGCTAAAATTCCTTTGGATGAAACAAAAACTCCATATCACCCGTTAACATTGCATTATTTTCAAATTTGGCTACGTTTATTGGTCATATGGGTTCATAAACATGGAAAATTTAGGGTGTTTAGTATGAGGAATGAAGTGAAAAATCTATCAAAGCATAGACACATATCTGGTAACCGTATGATGTTAGCTAGAGTGTCAACATCTCGTTCTCCTAGAGTTCCAGTAGTTGGTGTAGATACTTTTCCCGAGTAAATATTGAAATCGTATATATATCCTGTGAAAGAATCACTTCGTTGCTACATTTTTAAACCTCTTTTTACTGGCTTCATAGGAAGATACTGCTTTAGGTCAGATCTTCCTTTGAACTTAGTCATTGATTCGTCGATGAACTGATGGGAACTTTAAGTCCTCGCCTTTACAAAAGTTTGTTTCACACGAGAAACCACTTCATCGATGTAGTATGTTTTTGATGGATTACCATTTCTTTCAGGATTATTATATTAAGACTAAGATAGCAGGAATAAACAGCGATCTCTTGAAATAGCTTTTTTTATGAGGGAATTCGAAAGTGATTCGTTTTGTGACCAGTAGTGTAAGATACAACCAATCACTATCATCATTCCGTACGTATCTGTTTTTTTTTGTGTTTAATTTTATGTTTCTGTTTTTTGGAAGTGCTGGTATTCTTTGGTTTGTACAATAAGCAACATGCATAAATAAACTACGTAGAAATAATTTTAGAAAAATATCAACAGGACGAGAACCTTTATCAATATTTAGCATTGTTATCCCATTTCTCTGGGTAGGAATTTTTTTTCGGAAAAAAGTTTGTATTTGGTATATTCCATTGTGAAGTCAATTCATTTCTTTCAGACTCATCTTCGGATATTTCCACGTAATCAGAACTTTCTTTCTTTCGGAAGCAGTGATGTTTACATCCACACGGTCAGGAGTATTTTCAGGTACTTCATTAGAATCTGAGGCAGAATCGTCACCAGGTACATAATCAGACTCTGAGGCAGCATAAGGTTCTTTCTTGGATTCATTTTCAGAAATATTTGAGAGGTTTTCAATTTCTTCTTCAAGCTCTTTTTGTGTTAGGAAACGTCTACGTGCCATAGTAAGTCTGCAACCAAACAATACGAATGGGACAAATACGAAACGGTATAAACTACTTCTGGGACACTAGGGTCCCGTTTAGAAATGATGGTAAAATCGATTAAAACAATATTAAAAATAAACAATTTATATCACTAACCTGTGATATATAATCGGTTAAAAAATCAGAGCAGCCACCTTTTCTTTACTAAAATTGTATTATTTACGGGTTGTTGATGCACCTGTTTAGTTAACATGAATTAAGAGGTTACGTACGTGATATGTAGGTTGCAAACTACTATCTAAACAGATGCCAGCAGATTTTTGGAAATCCGCTGGGACATATATGTCCCCACAGTAATGAAATGGTCAATAAATAATGAACTTATTTAAATTTAACGAATTTGAAAAAAATATAAATGAAACACTACAACAAATGCAGACCTTCTGCAAAACTGATTAGACACAAAGAAGAAATATAGCTCTTCTTCTTTTC